>NW_024754282.1:0-60856 GCF_018991925.1 Homarus americanus | reverse complement strand
GTAGCCACACGCATTGCCTCACCTCATCTTGCCTCACCTCACCTCCTCGACCTCACCTGCTCACCTCACCACCACCACCACCACCACCACCACTCACCACCACCACTACCTCACTGGCCTCACCATTACTCACCACCACCACCACGCCACCACCACCACCACCACCTCACCATTTGGCCACCACCACCCAGCCCACCATTTGCCTCACTACTACCACCACCACCACTACCTCACCACCACCACCACTCTTCACCACACCAAGTCACACTCCATACCCTGACAATATGAGCACTTGATTAACCCGGTAAATAAGGTACTTAATGTGTATAAACCTACCATTAATGAAGCTCAGGCCTCTCATTTTGCAAATGAGGAAAGTGTGGGGAGGAGGGGGGGGAGGAGGAGTGTGGGGAGAGGGGAGGTGGGGGAGGAGGGGAGGGGGGAGGAGGGGAGGTGGGGGAGGAGGGAGTGTGGGGGGGGAGGAGGGGAGGTGTGTGGGGGGGAGGAGGGGAGGGGGGAGAGGGAGGGGGGGGAGGGGAGAGGCAGAGGGAGGAGAGGAGAGTGTGGAGGGGAGGAGGAGGAGAGAGGTCTCGTGGAGGAGGATGAGGAGAATAAAGGAGGGGGAGGAGGAGAAGAGCATGTGAGGAGGGAGAAGATGTATATATAAACAATGTGGAGGAGATGAGGACAAAGGAGGGAGAGGAGAGGAAAGAAGGGAGAGGACAGAGAAGAGGGCTGTGGAGAGGATGAGGGAGGAGAAGAGGGCGTGGGAGGAGGTGAGGAGGAGGAGAAGAGGAAGGGAGGAGGGAGGGGAGGAGAAAGAAGAGGGCCAGGGAGGAGATGAGGAGGAGAAGAGGGCCGGAGGAGGATGAGGAGGAGAAGAGGCCGTGGAGGAGGATGAGAGAAGAAGAGGAAGGTGGAGGAGGAGGAGGAGGAGAAGAGGGCCGGAGGAGGGAGGAGGAGGAGAGAAGAAGGCCGTGGAGGAGGAGGAGGAGAAGAAGAGGCCGTGGGAGAGGAGGAGAAAGGAGGAAGCGTGGGAGGAGGAGCAGAGGCGAGGAAAGGTAATGTGTGAGTGGTATATATGTGATATGGAGGAGAAGAGGGGAGGACAGAGAGAAGAGGGCCGTGGAGGAGGAGGAGGAGGAGAAGAGGAAGGGAGGAGAGGAGGCAGGAGGAGTGAGGAGAGAAGAAGGGAGGAGGAGGAGGAGAAGAAGAGGCCGGGAGGAGAGGAGGAGAAGAAGAGGGCTGTGGGGAGGAGGAGGAGGAGGAGGAGAGGAGGAGGAGGAGAAGAAGGGAGGAGGAGGATGGTAAAGAAGAGGCCGTGGGAGGAGGATGAGAAGCAGGCCGTGGAGGAGGAGGAGGAGGAGGAGAAGAAGGCCGTGGAGGAAGAGGAGGAGAAGAAGAGGCCAGGGAGGAGGATGAGGAGAAGAAGAGGGCTGGAGGAGGAAGGAGGAGGAGAAGAGGGCCGTGGAGGAGGAGGAGGAGAAGAGGGCCGGAGGAGGAGGAGGAGAAGAGGCAATGTGCAGGAGATGAGGAGAAGAAGAGGCCGTGGGAGGAGGATGAGGAGAAGAAGAGGGCCGTGTGTGGGAGGAGGATGAGGTGAAGAAGAGGGCCGGGGAGGAGGATGAGGAGGGAGAAGAGGCTGTGGAGGAGGAGGAGGAGGAGGGATGTGCAGGAGGATGAGAGAAGAAGAGGCCGTGGGAGGAGGAGGAGGAGAAGAAGAAGGTGTGGGGAGGGGAGGAGATGAGGAGGAGGGAGAAGAGGGCTGGAGGAGGATGAGGAGAAGAGGCCGTGGAGGGGTGGAGGAGGAGATGAGGAGGGAGGGGGAGGAGGAGGAGAGATGATGCTGTGGGAGGAGGATGAGGAGGAGAAGATGGGAGGAGGATGAGGAGGAGGGGTGGAGGAGAGATGGGAGGAGGAGGGGGAGTGAGGAGGATGAGGAGGAGGAGAAGGATGTGGAGGAGGAGTGAGGAGGAGGAAGAGGATGGGAGGAGTGATGAGGGGGGATGAGGCGGGGAGGGAGAGGGATGGGGCGGTGGGAGGAGTGAGGGGAGGGGAGAGGTGGTGATGTGGAGGAGGAGTGGAGGAGTGGGGCTGTGGAGGGGAGGAGGAGAGAGAGGCGTGGGGTGGGAGAGATGATGATGAGGAGTGGATGTGTGGGGAGGAGGATGAGGAGGAGAAGAAGGAGGAGGATGAGAGGAGGAGAAGAGAAGGTGAGGGAGGATGAGGAGGAAGGAAAGGTGGAGGAGGAGGAGGAGAAGAGGGCCGTGGAGGAGGAGGAGAGGGTGAAGAGGCCGTGGAGGAGGGAGGAGGAGAAGAGGGATGTGGAGGAGAGAGAGAGAAGAAGAGGGGACAGGGAGGAGGAGGAGGAGGAGAAGAGGGCCGTGGAGGAGGAGGAGAGAAGAGGCCGTGGGAGGAGGAGGAGGAGAACAGAGGTCAGGAGGAGGATGAGAGGAAGAAGAGGGCCGTGTGGAGGAGGAGACAGAGGAGGAGAAGAGGCCGGGTGGGAGGAGGACGAGGAGAAGAAGAGGCCAGGGGAGGGAGGAGAGAGAAGAAGAAAAGGGGAGGAGGAGAGGAGGAGGGGGCTGGGGGAGAGGAGAGAGGAGGAGGAGAAGGAGGAAGCGTGTGGAGGAGGAGGAGGAGGAGAGAAGGGAGGGAGGAGAGGAGAAGAAGAGGCCGTGGGAGAGAGGAGGAGAAGAAGAGGGCTGTGGGGGAGGAGGAGATGAGGAGGGGAAGGGAGGGAGGATGAGGAGGAGAAGAGGGCCGTGGGAGAGGAGGGAGAGAAGAGGCCGTGGTGGAGGAGGATGAGGAGAAGAAGAGAAGGGAGGGAGGAGGAGAGAGGGGCCGGAGGAGGAGGAGGAGAAGAAGAGGGCTGGAGAGAGGAGGAGGAGAAGAGGGGTGAGGAGGAGAGGAGAAGAAGAGGGCCGTGGGAGGAGGATGAGAGAAGAAGAGGGCCGGGAGGAGGATGAGGAGAAGAGGGCCGTGGGAGGAGGAGAGGAGGAGGAGAAGAGGGCTGTGGGGAGGAAGATGAGGAAGAAGAGGCTGGAGGAGGATGAGGAGAAGAAGAGGCCGGGAGGAGGGAAGAGGAAGGTGTGGAGGAGAGGAGAGAGAAGAGGGCGTGGGGAGAGGAGGAGGAGAAGAAGAGGGCCGTGGGGAGGGAGGTGATGAGGAGAAGAAGAGGCTTTGGGGGAGGAGGGGAGGAGGAGGAAGAGGGCTGTGAGGGGAGGGAGAGGAGAAGAAGAGGCCGGGAGGAGGATGAGGGGAGAAGAAGAGGAAGGGGAGAGGAGGAGGAAGAGGAAGGGGAGGAAGATGAGGAGAAGAAGAGGGCCGTGGGAGGAGGAGATGAGGAGAAGGAGGAAGGGAGAGGAGGAGAGAAGAGGCCGTGTGGAGGAGGAGGAGAGGAAGAAGAGGGGATGTGGGAGGAGGAGGAGGAGGAGGAGAAGGAATACGTGTGGAGTGAGATGAGGAGAAGTTGAAGAGGCCGTGTGGGAGGAGAGGAGAGAGAAGAGGTGGGAGGAGGATGAGAGAAGAAGACATGTGAGGAGGAGGATGAGGAGAAGGGGCCGTGTGTGTGGAGGAGGAGGAGGAGAAGAAGGGGAGGAGGATGAGGAGAAGAAGAGGAAGGGAGGGAGAGGAGAAGAGGCTGTGGGGAGAGGAGGAGGAGAAGAAGAGGGGGAGGAGGATGAGGAGAAGAAGAGGCCGTGGGAGAGGAGGAGGAGGAGGAGGAGGAGGAGAAGGAGGCCGTGGGAGGAGGAGGAGGAGAGAGGCCGTGGGAGAGGACGAGGAGAAGAAGAGGGAAGGGAGTGGAGGAGGAGGAGGAGAAGAGGGAAGGGAGGAGGAGAGGAGGGAGGAGAGAGGAGGAGAAGAGGGATGCATAAGAAGAGGACAGAAGAGTTTTATGGCGAATTAAGGAAGAAATACATATAAACAAAATGCATATACATGTATACAGAGCTCATATGACATGTATACTATATACATGACAAATGTATATATATATATATAAAGAAATGACATATATAAAGAAAATGTATATATATATATATAGAGCCCATATATATATATAAGGAGGAGGAGGAGGACAGATATAAAGAGGCCGTGAGGAGGAGAAGAGGCCGTGGAGGAGGAGGAGGAAGAAGAGGCTGTGGAGGAGAGGTAAGAGGCCGTGTGGAGGAGGAGGAGAGGAGAAGAGGCCGGTGGAGGAGGAGAAGAGGCCTCTAGGAGGAGGCGATGAGGAGAAGAAGAGGATGGGGAGGAGGAGGAGGAGGAGGAGAAGAGGGCCGAGGAGGATGATGAGGAGAAGAGGCCGGAGAAGGAGATGAGGAGGAGAAGAGGCCGAGGAGGAGGAGAGAAGAGGCCGTGGAGGAGGATGAGAGGAGAAGAGGGCCGTGTGGAGGAGGATGAGGAGGGAGGAGAAGAGGGGCCAAGGGGGAGAGGAGGAGGGGGGGGGAGGAGGAGGTGGGGGAGGAGGGGGAGGAGAAGAGGGATCAGGAGGAGGAGGAGGAGGGTGGAAGAGGGCTGTGGGAGAGATGAGGAGAAGAAGAGGGAGGGGAGGAGGATGGAGGGGAGGGAGAAGAGGGCCTGTGGGAGGAGGATGAGGGGAGAAGAGGCTGTGGGAGGAGGAGAGGAGAGAGAAGGAAGGGGAGGAGGATGGGGAGGAGAAGAGGGCGTGAGGAGGATGAGGAGGAAGAAGGGAGGAGATGAGGAGGAGAAGAGGCCAGGGAGGAGGAGATGAGGAGGAGAAGAGGCTGTGTGGGAGGATGAGGAGGGAGGAGGAGGAGGAGGAGGAGAAGAGGCTGTGGAGGAGGAGAGGAGGAGGAGAAGAGGCCGTGGAGGAGGATGAGGAGAAGGAGGGCCGTGGAGGAGGGATGAGGAGGGAGAAGAGGAGTGGGAGGAGGGGAGGAGGAGAAGAGGGTGTGGGAGAGGAGGAGGAGGAGAAGGGGGAGGGAGGAGGAGAAGAGGGAAGGGAGGGGAGGGAGGAGGAGGAGAAGAGGGCTGTGGGAGGAGGATAGGAGGAGGAGGGCTGTGTGGGGAGGATGAGGAGGAGGAGAAGAGGGGGGGAGGAGGATGAGGAGGAGAAGAGGCTGTGGAGGAGGAGGAGAGGAGAAGAGGGTTGTGGGAGGAGGAGGAGGAGAAGAGGCGGGGAGAGGAGGAGAAGAGGAGGGAGGATGAGGAGAAGAGGCCGTGGAGGAGGAGGAGGAGGAGGAAGAGGGCTGTGGAGGAGGAGGAGGAGAAGAAGAGGGCCGTGGGAGGAGGAGGAGGAGGAGGAGGAGAAGAGGGCGTGAGGAGAGAGGAGAAGAGGGCGTGGAGGAGGAGAGGAGAAGAAGAGGAGGGAGGAGGAGGAGGAGGAGAAGAGGCCTGGAGGAGGAGGAGGAGGAGGAAGAGGCCGTGTGAGGGGAGGAGGAGGAGAAGAGGCCGTGTGGGGAGGAGGGGGAGGAGAAGAGGACGTGGGAGGAGGAGGAGAAGAGGGGCCGGGGGAGGAGGAGGAGGAGGAGAAGAGGCGGGGAGGAGGGGAGGAGAAGAGGGCGTGAGGAGGAGGAGGAGAAGAGGAGGGGAGGAGGAGAAGAAGAGGCCGTGGAGGAGGGGGAGGAGAAGAGGCCGTGGGAGGAGGAGGAGGAGAAGAGGCCGTGAGGAGGAGGAGGAGGAGAGGGCTTTGAGGAGGAGGAGGAGAAGAGGGCGGGGGAGGAGGAAGAGGAGAAGAGGGGTGTGGAGGAGGAGGAGAAGAGGAGGGAGGATGGGAGAAGAGGGTGGAGGAGGAGGAGGAGGAGGAGAAGAGGGCGTGAGGAGGAGGAGGAGGAGAAGAGGGCGTGTGGGAGGAGATGAGGAGAAGAAGAGGGCTGTGGAGGAGGAGGAGGAGGAGAAGAGGCCGTGGGAGGAGGATGAGGAGAAGAAGAGGCTGTGGGAGAGGAGGAGGAGAAGAAGAGGGCCGTGGAGGAGGAGGAGGAGGAGAAGAGGCCAGGAGGAGGATGAGGAGAAGAAGAGGCCGTGTGGGAGAGAGGAGGAGGAAGAAGAGGGGGGGAGAGGAGGAGGAGAAGATGTGGAGGAGGAGGAGGAGGAGAAAGAGGCCGTGGAGGAGGAGGAGGAGAGGAGAAGAGGCGTGAGGAGGATGAGAGAAGAAGAGGCCGTGGAGGAGGAGGAGGAGGATGAGATGACGAGTGAGGAGGAAGAAGAGGGGAGGAGGAGAAGAGGGCTGTGGGAGGAGGAGGAGGAGAAGAAGAGGGCTGTGGGAGGAGGAGAGGAGGAGGAGGAGGAGAAGAGGGCGTGGAGAGGAGGAGGAGAAGAGGCCGTGGGAGGAGGAGAGGAGAAGAGGGCAAGGAGGAGGAGGAGGGAGAAGAGGCGTAGGGGAGGAGGAGGAGAGGAGAAGAGGGGCCGTGTGGGAGGAGGATGAGGAGAAGAAGAGGCCGTGTGGAGGAGGAGAGGAGAAGAAGAGGGTGGAGAGGAGGAGGAGGAGAAGAGGGGGAGGGAGGAGGGAGGAGAAGAGGCCGTGGGAGGAGGAGGAGGAGGAGAAGAGGGGGGGAGGGAGAGGAGGAGGAGGAGGAGAAGAGGCCGTGGGAGGAGGAGGAGAAGAGGGCCGTGGAGGAGGAGGAGGAGGAGGAGAAGAGGCGGGAGGAGGAGGAGGAGGAGGAGAAGAGGCTGTGTGGGGAGGAGGAGGAGGAGGAGGAGAAGAGGCCGTGAGGGAGGAGGAAGAAGAGGGCGGGGGAGGAGGAGAAGAGGGCGGGAGGAGGAGGGGAGGAGAAGAGGCTGTGGGAGAGGAGAAGAGGGGAGGGAGGAGGAGATGAGAGGAGAAGAGGAAGGGAGGAGGAGAGGAGGAGAAGAGGCCGTGGGGGAGGAGGAGGAGGAGGAGAAGAAGGGGGGGAGGAGGATGAGGAGGAAGAGGAAGGGAGGAGAGGAGGAGAAGAGGCGGTGGGAGGAGGAGGAGGAGGAGAAGAGGAAGGGAGGAGGAGGAGGAGGAGGAGAAGAGGGCTGTGGGAGGAGGAGGAGGAGGAGAAGAGGGGCAAGGGGAGGAGGAGGAGGAGAAGAGGAAGGGAGGAGGAGGAGAGGAGGAGAAGAGGCCTGTGAGGAGGAGGAGGAGGAGGAGAAGAGGCCTTGTGAGGAGGATGAGGAGGAAGGAAGAGGCCGGAGGAGGATGAGGAGGAGAAGAGGCCGTAGGAGGAGGATGAGGAGGAAGAGGGCCGTGGAGGAGGAGGAGGAGGAGAGAAGAGGAGGGAGGGGAGGATGAGGAGGAGAAGAGGGCCGTGGGGGAGGAGGACATGGAGAGGAGAAGAGGGCCGTGGGAGGAGGAGGAGGAGGAGAAGAGGGGAGGAGGAGAAGAGAAGAGGGAGGGAGGAGGAGAGGAGGAGAAGAGGCTGTGGGAGGGAGGAGGAGAAGAGGAAGGGGAGGAGGAGGAGGAGGAGGAGAAGAGGTGGAGGAGGAGGAGAGGAGAAGAGGGCGTGGAGGAGGAGGAGGGAGAGAGAAGAGGCCGTGGGAGGAGGAGGAGAGAGAAGAGGCCGTGTGGAGGAGGAGGAGGAGGAGAAGAGGCCGGGAGGAGGAGGAGGAGAGAGGGGAGGAGGAGGAGGAGGAGAAGAGGCTGGGAGGAGAGGAGAGGAGGAGAAGAGGGTGGGAGGAGGAGGAGAGATGGAGGAGAAGAAGAGGACGTGTGGGAGGAGGAGGAGGAGGAGGGTGGAGAGGAGGAGGAGGAGAAGAGGGTCGTGGGGAGGAGGAGGAGGAGAGAAAGAGGGTGGGAGGAGGAGGAGAAGAGGGATGGGGGAGGAGGAGGAGAAGAGGACGTGGGAGGAGGAGGAGGAGGGAGGAAGAGGGCTAAGGGAGAGGAGGAGGAGAAGAAGAGGTCTGTGGGAGGAGGAGGAGGAGGAGGAGGAGAAGAGGGGCTGTGTGAGGAGGGGGAGAGAAGAGGGTGTGGGAGGGAGGAGAGGAGAAGAAGAGGTGGGGAGAGGAGGAGGAGGAGAAGAGGGCTGTGGAGGAGAGGAGGAGGAGAAGAGGGAGGAGGAGGAGGAGGAGAAGAGGGCTGTGGAGAGGAGGAGAGAAGAGGCCGGAGTGGAGGAGGAGGAGAAGAGGAGAGAGGAGTGAGAGGAGAGGAGAAGAGGCCGTGGGGAGGAGGAGGAGGAGAAGAATGTGGGAGGAGGAGATGGGAGAAGAGGCCGTAGGAGGAGGAGAAGAGGCTGTGGGGGAGGATGGGGGAGGAGAAGGAGGGCGTGGGAGGAGGAGGAGGAGAAGAGGGGCTGTGGGGAGGAGGAGGAGGAGGAGAAGAGGGCTGTGGGAGGAGGAGAGAGAAGAGGATGTGTGGGAGGAGGAAGGAGGGGAAGAGGGCTGTGGGGGAGGAGGAGGAGGAGAAGAGGGGGAGGATGGGGGGAGGAGAAGAGGTCGTGGGAGGAGGAGGAGAGGAGGAGAAGAGGGGGAGGAGGAGGAGGAGGAGGAGAAGAGGGCAGGAGGAGAGGAGGAGGAGAGGAGGAGGAGAAGAGGGCGTGGGAGGAGGAGGAGGAGGAGGAGGAGGAGAAGAGGCCGGGAGGAGGAGGAGGAGAAGAGGTGTGTGGGGGAGGATGGGAGGAAGAAGAGGGCGGAGGAGATGGGGGAGGAGAAGAGGGCCGGGAGGAGGAGGAGGAGAAGAGGGATGGGAGGGAGGAGAGGAGGAGAAGAAGGGTGAGGGGAGGAGGAGGAGGGAGAAGAGGCTGTGGGAGGAGGAGGAGGGGGAGGAGAAGAGGAGGGAGGGAGGAGGGGGAGGAGGAGGAGGGGAGAAGAGGGCTGTGTGTGGAGGGAGGAGGAGGAGGGAGGAGAAGGGCTGTGGAGGGAGGAGGGAGATGGGGAGGAGAAGAGGTGGGGAGGAGAAGAGGGCTGTGTGGCATAGCTACTAAGAGTCGTCAACGTGCCACCTGCAAGTCACGTCGAGCGGTGTCCAGAGGAGTGGCGGACTTGGCACTGGGCCCACATGCCCCCACACACACACACATCACACACACACACACACACAGCCTCACTGCTCAAACCTCCTCTTTCCACTCCACTGGCTCACACACACACATGATCATCAACTGAGAGACACCATCTGGTCTCAACATGCTGAACAGATAATTATCTCTCAGAGTTTCTTTACAAAAAGAGTAGCAGGGTTATTTAAGTCATTTGACGTGAACTCCATTCTTTTCGATGTCACCGTTGCGTTGTCTATTGTTCTAAGTTCCTTTTTGGTTTATCATGTTTCACAGTTTGGGATCTGTAGATACAATCTGACGATAAGTAAGTCCCCTCCCTTTAATTTAATTTTACACCACTTGGATTCTTCAAAACATCCTCTCCTGTACCCTCGCCTGGCTGGCTCTGTCTTGCTCTAGCATAGATAACCACCCTCTTGCAGTTTTGAGAAAGGTTCAAATGAATCATATCCAGCAATACGAACTCACTCTCCTCTGGGACGATTCTCCTGTTCTTGTACAACAGTTCTTCAACTCAGTAGTGTTTCAAACTCCTCTCTCTTATCAAGGAACGTAAGTATTAGTACATGATATCCAAGCCAGAATTTGTTCTCGGTAACGTTTCTGCTCTAGTAGTAACTCCGCCCCCCCTTTCATTCTCAGCAGTTGCAGCATTTGCTAAATACACTGTATTTGCAGGGTGGTTAGAAATGCTATTGCTTGCATGGTGGCGCTCAGTTTTCCTGGGTGGGAGGGAGCTGGTGCTCTCGTGGTTGGGAGGTAAAGAGTGTGGAGGGTGTACTGCTCCCTGGCCCTGTGATGGCACTCTCGCTTACGACCCCCCCCTGAATATAACCCATGTACACCTGTCCCCGTTCCTCCTCGACTCCTCCTCTTTTGCTTCAAGCCCTGCAGGAGCTTCTTGTGCTGTTCCCTCTGCATTACCGTGATCTGTGTGAATGAATACACTCCAAAATGCCTCGCTCCTTGCTGTTTTTGCCTGAATAACCCCCATTTCTCCTCCTCGCTCACTTGTGTGATCCTGAGGGGCGAGGCTTATCCTCTACTTTGTCCCAGCCTCCTCACATCCTGGGGTTGATGGCATCTTCAGAACCTTTGCACAAATATTCTCAAACTGCATCTTATCGTGTGTTATCTTACTCTCAGTTCCTCTGCCTGGCTCTCAGGGACTCCATAAACTATTACATTGTTCCTGCGCTGGAAACGTTCCGTTGTTCCTCCTCTCCCCAACAGTAGGTCCGTTAATTATCATTTCTTCGACACTCTTCTTCAGAGTCCCTAGCTGCTGTAGAAGCTGTTCTGATCCTGCATTACTCCCCGCCACCCCCTTGGTCCTGCTAATGCCTCAGCATAACTCCTCTAGTACCACCTCCATTCTGTCGGCTACTCTCAGTCTTAGCAAGGATCTTTTTCCCCAACTTGTTCTAGTTTGGCAACCAGTAAGGCTCCAGCTTCTTCTATTTTCTTTTTCTAATCACACACGCACAGACACACATATACTGGGTCTGTCTGTCTGTGCCCGATTGCTTGGTAATTGGATACAATATATACCTTCACAAACTCAGTTCTCTTAATAATTTGTTTAAAAGTTTTCTGTCACGGCCTGGCAAATGAACCAAATAAAATAGAACTGTCATGAATATGTTCTTGCTTTACGTGTGTGTGTGTGTGTGTGTGTGTGTGTGTGTGTGTGTGTGTGTGAGAGAGAGAGAGAGAGAGAGAGAGAGAGAGAGAGAGAGAGAGAGAGAGAGAGAGAGAGAGAGAGAGACTGTCTTTTCTTTGAACGAACTGAATTCCACATTTCAGCAGAGGGAAGACAGTCACGATACTGGAACATTAACAACCACTAAAGCAGTTAAAGACACTATCCCATGATAAGTTATCGTTACCTCAACCTAACCGCTATAACGATCACCTATGGTAACGTTAACCGCTTCTCTTGGCTGACGATAACGTTACGATATCAAAACATATAAGGAATTGGGAAGATATTTATTCTAACCTTTTCAGTATAATAATTTTGATTTTTGTGTACGATGATAAAATTATTTTCGAAATCCAAAGTACGGTAATCCTATTAATTATGTACGATAATTTAATCTCTTGGAGCAGTAAAAACGTCCTCTTCAGTATGATGCCATAAACTCCTTGAATACTATCATTAATTTATTTATTTATTCATTTTATGTATTTAATTAGGAACAAATTTAACCCTATGGACACGGTACTTCTTCAGGTTAAACTGAAATGTGTTCTTCATTAGTTTGTTATTGTTTCATATTAAGTGAAGTCTCATCCAGACCTTGACCATCTAGAAAAATTTGTGTAACTTGGACCTTCACTATATAGTAATTGGAGTACCACTGCCCTAGGGTATAATATATTTCTTGGTAATGATAATTTACCTTCGAGTACGATATCTACCTTTCGAGTACGATAATCTACACAGAGTACGATAATCTACCTAGAGTATCGATAATCTAATTTAGAGTACGATAATCTACCTTAGAGTACAATAATCTACTCGAGTACGTTAATCACCTTTAGAGTACGATAATCTGCTTAGAGTACGATAATCTACCTTTAGAGTACGATAATCTACTAGACGATAATCTACCTAGACTCTTCAAGTATGAATATTCGAAGCCCCAAAGCTGCAGTTTAAGCTCTTAACTGACCCTCTGAGTACGATACTCTGATCTGTATAGTGGGCAATAGTTGCTATGGTGATCATACAACCAGGCGTGATGTTGGACCTGGAATATTTGACAGACAGACAGACAGGCAGCCAGATAGATATGTAGATAGATAGATAGATAGATGGGACAAACAGACGGACAGGATGGACGCACCATACGCACACAATCAATAATAAATCAAGAAATAATGTTAAGATTATTTCCATTACAGTCCTTATTTGTAAACAAATAATGGCGCCACCGGCTGACGTCTTGAAGGACTCCTAAAAACTGTACATCAAGATGATGAAAAAAATAATAAAATGACAATCTTTTTTTCACAACCATAAATGAGGTGTGTGTGTGTGTGTGTGTGTGTGTGTGTGTGTGTGTGTGTGTGTGTGTGTGTGTGTGTGTGTGTGTGTGTGTGTGTGTGTGTGTGTGTGTAAAAATAAATAATTAACGGTTTATTGAAAGAGCATGGCAGCAGGAAGACAATATACAGTTACGTAATCAGAATGGGTCACTTGATTGACAAATAATATACAAGTAACATAAGGGATACAAATATGATATATAATAACTAGGTGGGGAGAAGGTCATACTTCAGGCATTTCAACATAGTGACAGTGCTAAAGGTAAGATTGACTGGGAGTGAATACACTGGTTGATTACGAGTTGTTGATAATTTTTACAATGGTTGGGACTGGGTTGCCTTATAGCGATCAGTTCGTGCACGGGTTGGATGCGGTTGTGGTGTCGAACAATTGTAGACGAGGGATCTGTGTGGTAGTAGGAGCCGGTGTCGGTGTCGAGGATGGTGTAGAAGCTTCTCACTAAATTTGCAGATGAGGTCGTGGTGATGTCAGTGAGAGCCGAGAGGGCAGTGTGTTGAGCGCTTCTGATATGTGGGAGTAGGAAGGGAGAGAATAATCTTGCATGCCCTCTTTGTACTTTTCAAGGTGTTTATGTTGTGGGCATTTAGGAGGCAGGGAAGCATAGGTGAGATTTGGAAAGTATGAATGTTGAGTAAACACTGAGGAGCCTGGCGCAGGAACCTGAGGGACTTGAGTCGGCGGAGGAGGTGGAGACGGAGCTGGAGGATTTGACAACTGTACTGAAGTGTGTTTTCCAATTTAGTTTGTTATCTATAGTGACGCCGAGGAGCTTTAGTGGAGCCCACAACCTGGAGTGTGTTGGGCCCTTAAGTAATGGAGGGAGGTGGGGACAAGGTCAGAGGAGAGGTTGATGTGCATAACCATGGTCTTGGTATGGTTAATGGTGACGTGGTTAGGCCCAGTTTTGGAGACTGTTCAATAAATCCTGGAGGGCGGTGTAGTCGTGTATGTGTGTGTGTGTGTGTGTGTGTGTGTGTGTATGTGTGTGTGTGTGGTAATGATGCTGCAGCTGGTATGGTAATATTAATATACGAGGCATAATAAACGTGAGTGTGGGACTTCAGTACAGTATATAAGTTAACATTAGTGGCAGGATAGGCAATAATGCTCGCTGGATACTGAATAACGTGATGATGTTGATGACGACAAACACATCAATATAAAAATTAAAAAGAAAAACTACTAAACAGAAACGCTAAAAAACATTAAAAAAAAGGTGAAAGAAAACACAAATAAAGAAACTCTAAAGAATAGAACTCATTAAAAACGACGAAAATATCAATACAAAAAATAACGATGGAAAAACCTACTTCATTATTTAACAAAAATATCGCGAGTTGGTGACAAAGACGATGTACACCACAACAGTTCTTCAAGGTACGTATAGTAATTTCTTTGTCCACCAATTAATTACCACTACCACCACCACCACCACCACTACTACTACCACCACCACCACCACCAATTACTACACTACTAGGAGAAGGTTAACAAAGACCTTTAAAACCTGGCAATGTGACAGTCGGGGAATATTTTATTGTATAGGTTTATTATGAAGCGATGGAGCTGATGAGGCTGTGTGTGTGTTTGATGTCATTATCACTGATGGCTTGTGTGTGTGTGTGTGTGTGTGTGTGTGTGTGTGTGTGTGTGTGTGTGTGAGGTTATCTGTACATCTAGTGTTGAGAGGTTGAGGAGGAGTAGAGGCTAGTGTACCGTGCTGACCTGCTCTGCACTGTGTACACAACGCTGTATACTGCACTCCACACACACACACACACACACACACACACACACACACACACACACACACACACACACACATACAGCTCTCTTGTCTGCCACCATCACACACTACATCTGTACCTAACTCTCCTGACTCTCCTCCTCCCTTCTCTTATCTCTTCCCTCACCCAACCCACGAGTCCCTGCTACACGAATAGTAATAACAACAACAACAACAACAACAATACACACACCTCCAGCAACAACAACAACAACAACAACAACAATATCCTAAGACATCCAAGCCCTATGATACAAGACTCCTGTTGTTTAATTCAGCTGACATTTCCTTACGTAAATTGATTGGTATTACTCTGTCACCGGGTGTAGTCTGCTGTAGTAACTCTGTATATAATGTATTTGTAGTTATGGATATTATGTAGATTCATGTATACACTTATTGATATTAATATATTGACTACGATGGTTTGGACCCCTTGAGTACGGCGGTTTAACCTTTGAGTATGGTTACTAACCCTTTGAATATGGTGACAACTCCTTTGCGTACGATAACTTGACTTACCGTCATCAACATCATCATCATCATCACCATCATTCACCATCACTAATATCATTACTTAAGGGTTAATTAAACTTACTGTCACTACACCTGTATCATATGCTGTGACCTATGTGTTTCAAGTCTCTAGTGACACAGTGTACCATATATGTGTCTAAAGAGGCAGAGATACAGTGTGTGTCAAAATGTCAAGTTAACACACACACACACACACACACACACACACACACACACACACACACACACACACACACACACACACACACACACGACCTTAATAGTCTTAAAAGTTACGGAAGTTAAAACGTAGACAAAATTAATCAGTGAAAGGGTCAGGTGGTACCTCCTCCCTCCCAGCCCCTGTCCCTGCTTGCTTCCTCCTGTTGTTTCCCTCGCTCGCTCCCTCCCTGCTCCCTCCCTCCCTTCCTCCCTGCCCATTATTCAATTTCAGGTACATTTCAACATAAACATTTAACAACCTTACTGACCAAGTCATCACGAGGCAGAGGTAGGTGGTTGTTGTGGTGTTGTGTGTGTGTGTGTGTGTGTGTGTGTGTGTGTGGCAGGTCCGAGACGATCGTAGCAGTTCGATCTAATACGTGGTCTTAGAGAGGAGACGCAGGGTCAGTACCAAGAGGTCCGCCACTCCTCTGGACACACCAAACAAAGCTCCTGACGTGACTTGTAGATTGGCACGTTGACGACTTGGTAAACATGCCTGCCACACGGCCCTCTTTCTCCTCCCCATCCTCCACACTTGCCCCTTTCTCCTCCCCCTCCTCCTCCTCCTCCACACTGCCCTCTTTCCTCCCATCCTCCCTCCTACACACGGCCTCTCTCCTCCCCCTCCTCCTCCACACACGGCCCCTCTCCTCCTCCTCCCTCCTCCACACACGGCCCCTCTTTCCCTCCCCTCCCTCCACACGGCCCCTCTTTCTCTCTTCTCCTCCTCTTCCCTCCTCCTCCACACGGCCCCTCTCTTCCCTCCCTCCCCTCCTCCACGGCCCTCTCCTCCTCCCCATCCTCCACACGGCCCTCTCTTTCTCCTCCCCCTCCACACGGCCCCTCTTCTCCTCCTCCTCCTCCCTCCACAACGGCCCCTCTTCTCCTCCCTCCTCCTCCTCCTCCTCCACACGGCCCTCTTTTCTCCTCCCTCCACCTCCACACGGCCCTTTCTTCTCCTCCTCCTCCTCCTCCACACGCCTTCTCCTCCCCCCCTCCTCCACACGGCCCTCTTTCTCCTCCCCCCCTCCTCCACACTGGCCCCTCTTCTTCTCCCTCCTCCCCTTCCTCTCCACACGGCCCCTTTCTCCTCCTCCTCTCCTCCTCCCTCCTCCACACGGCCCTCTTTCCTCCTCCACCCTCCTCCTCCTCCCTCACGGCCCTCTTTCTCCTCCCTCCTCCTCCACACGGCCCCTTCTTTCTCCTCCTCCTCCTCCTCCACTCCTTGGCCCCCTTTTTCTCCCTCCTCCTCCTCCTCCACACAGGCCTCTTTCTCCTCCTTCCTCCTCCTTCCTCTCCTCCACACGGCTCTTCTCTCCCATCCTCCTCCTCCTCCACACGGCCTTCTTTCTCCTCCTCCTGCACTCAGCCCCTCTCCTCCCCATCCTCCTCCCTCCACACGGCCCCTCTCCTCCTCCTCCTCCACACGGCCCTTTCTCTCCTCCTCCTCCTCCTCCACACGGCCCTCTCTTTCTCCTCCCTCATCCCTCCCCTCCACACGGCCCCTCTTTCTCCTCCCTCCCTCCTCCTCCACACGTCCCCTTTCTCTCTCCTCCCCCCCTCCTTTTCCCTCCACACAGCCCTCTTTCTTTTTTTCTCCTCCTCCCTCCACACGGCCCTCTTTCTCCTCATCCTCCTCCTCCACATGGCCTCTTTCTTTCTCCCTCTCCTCCCTCCACACGGCCCTCTTCTTCCCCCTCCTCCTCCTCCCCTCCACACGGCCCCTCTTTCTCCTCCCTCATCCTCCTCCACACGGCCCCTTTTCTCCTCCCTCCTCCCTCCTCCACACGGCCCTTTCTTCTCCCTCCCTCATCCTCCCCTCACACGGCCCTCTTTCTCCCTCCTCCTCCACACATGGCCCCTCTTTCTCCTCCTCCCTCCTCCTCCACACGGCCCTTTCTTCCCTCTCCTCCTCCTCCACACGGCCTCTTTCTCCTCCCTCCCTCCACACGGCTCTTCTTCTCCTCCTCCTCCACAGCCCTCTTCTCCTCCCTCCTCCTCCAAGGCCCTCTTCTCTCCCTCCTCATCCTCCTCCACACGGCCCTCTTTCTTCCTCTCTCCTCCTCCTCCACACGGCCCTCTTCTTCTTCTCCTCTGCTCCTCCCTCCACACGGCCTTCTTTCTCCCTCCTCCTCCTCCTTTTCCCCTCCACACGGCCCCTCTTTCTTCTTCTCCTCCTCCTCCACACGGCCCTCTCCTCTCTCCTCCTCCCTCCACACGGCTTCCTCCTCCCCCTCCTTCCACACGGCTCTTTCTTCTTCTCCTCCTCCTCCACACGGCCCTCTTTCTCCTCCTCCTCCATTACGGCCCCTCTTTCTTCCCTCTCCTCCCTCCACACGGCCCTCTTTCTCCCCTCCTCCTCTCCTCCACACGGCCCTTTCCTCCTCCTCCCTCCCTCCACGGCCCCTCTTCTTCCCTCCTCCTCCTCCACACGGCCCCTTTCTCCTCCCCTCCCCCACACGGCCCCTTCTCTCTCCTCCTCCTCCTCCCACGGCCTCTTCTCTCCTCCTCCTCCACACGGCCCCTCTTCTCTCCTCCTCTCCTCCTCCACACGGCCCCTCTTTCTCCTCCCCTCCCTCCACACGTCCCTCTTCTCTCCTCCTCCTCCTCCACACGGCCCTTTCTTCTCCTCCCTCCTCTCCACACACGGCCCTCTTTCTCCTCCTCCCTCCTCACACGGCCTCCTCCTCCTCCTCTCTCCTTCTCCTCCCTCCCTCCACACGGCCCTCTCTCCTCCTCCTCCTCCACACGGCCTCTTTCTTCTCCCTCCTCTCTCCTCCCTCCAACGGCCCCTCTTCTCCTCCCCCCTCCTCCACACGGCCCCTCTTTCTCCTCCTCCACGGGCCCCTTTCTCCTCCTCCTCCACACGGCTCTCTCTCCTCCCTCCTCCTTTCCCCTCCACACGGCCCTCTTCTCCTCCTCCTCCACACGGCCCCTCTCTCCTCCCTCCACATCTGGCCCCTCTCCTCCCCCCTCCCCTCCACACGGCCCCTCTTCCCTCCTCATCCTCCTCCACACGGCCCTCTTTCTCCTCCCCCTCCTCCTCTCTCCCTCCCACACGGCCTCTCTTCTCCTCCCTCCTCCTCCTCCACACGGCTCCCCTCTTTCTTTCTCCTCCTCCTCCTCCCTCCACACGGCCCTTCTTTCTTCTCCTCCTCCTTCCTCCACACGGTCTTCTTCTCCTCCTCTCCTCCCCTCCACACGGCCCCTTTCTCCTCCTCCTCCTCCCTCCACACTGCCCTCTTCTCCTCCTCCTCCTCCTCCACACGGCCCTTCTCCTCCTCCTCCACACGGCCCTCTTCTCCTCCCTCCTCCTCCACACGGCCCTCTTCTCCTCCCTTCCTCCCTCCACACGGCCCCTCTTTCTCCTCCTCCTCCTCCCTCCTTTCACACGGCCCTCTTTCTCTCCTCCTCCTCCACACGGCCCTTTCTCCTCCTCCTCCTCCTCCACACGGCCCTCTTTCTCCTCCCTATCTCACACGCCCTCTCTCCCCTCCCTCCCCTCCCCTCCACACGGCCCCTCTTTCTTCTCCCCTCCTCCTCCTCCACACGGCCCCTCTTTCTCCTCCTCCCTCCCTCCTCTCTCCACACGGCTCCTCTTTCTCCCTCCTCCCTCCCCTCCTCCTCCACACGGCCCCCTCTTTCTCCTCCCCCATCCCCACACGGCCCCTCTTCTTCTCCCTCCTCCTCCTCCCTCCACACGGCCCTCTCTCTCCTCCCCCTCCCTCCACACGGCCCCTCTTTCTCCTCCTCCTCCTCCTCCTCCACACGGCTCCTTTCTCCTCCCCCCATCCTCCTCCTCCACACGGCCCCTCTTTCTCCTCCCCCATCCTCCACACACGGCCCTCTTTCTCCTCCTCCTCCTCCTCCACACGGCCTCTTCTCCTCCCCTCCTCCACCACGGTCTCTTCTTTCTTCTCCCCTCCTCCTCCTCCTCCATCGGCCCTCTTCTCCTCCCTCTTCCCTCCCTCCACACTGGGCCCTCTTCTCCTCCTCCTCCTCCTCCACACGGCCCCTCTTCTCCTCCCCCCCTCCTCCTTTCTCCTCCTCACACGGCCCCCTTTCTTCTCTCTCCTCCTCCTCCACACGGCCCTCTTCTCCTCTCTCCTCCTCCACATGGCCCTCTTCTTTCTCTTCTTCCCTCCCCTCCTCCACACGGCCCTCTTTCTTCTCCTCCTCCCTCCTCCCTCCACACGGCCTCTTCTCCTCCTCTCCTCCTCCTCCACACGGCCTCTCTCCCTCCTCCTCCTCCACACGGCCCTCCCTCTTCTTCTCCTCCTCCTCCTCCTCCCTCCACACGGCCCTCTTTCTCCTCCATCCTCCACACGGCCCCTTCTCCTCCCCTCCTCCTCCTCCCTCCACACGGCCCTTCTTCTCCTCCCTCATCCTCCCCTCCACACGGCCCCTCTTTCCTCCTCCCTCCACACGGCCCCTTCTTCTTCTCCTCCCTCCCCTCCACACGGCCCCTTTCTCCTCCTCCTCCACACGGCCCTCTTCTTTCCCTCCTCATCCTCCTCCACACGGCCCTTCTTCTTCTCCCTCCTCCTCCACACGGCCCCTTCTTCTTCTCCTCCTCCTCCCACACGGCCCTCTTCTTTCTTCTCTCTCCCTCCTCCTCCCTCCACACGGCCCCTTTCTTCTTCTTCCTCCTCCTCCTCCTCCCTCCACACGGCTCCCTCTTCTTTTCTTCTTCTCCTCCCCTCCTCCCCACACGGCCCTCTTTCTTCTCCCTCCTCCTCCTCCACACGGCTCCCTTTCTCCTCCTCCTCCTCCCACAGCCTCTTCTCCTCCTCCTCCTCCTCCTTCTCTCTCCTCCTGCTCCCCTCTTCTCCTCCTCATCCTCCTCCCCCACAGCCTCTCTTCTCTTCTCCTCCTCCTCCCACGGCCCTCTTCTCCTCCTCTCTCCTCCACGCCCTCTTCTCCTCTCCCTCCTCCCACACGGCCCTCTTCTCCTCCTCTCTCCTCCCTCTTCTCCTCCTCCTCCTCCTCCCTCCTGGCCCTCTTCTCCTCCTCCTCCTCCTCCCCACAGGCCCTCTTCTCCTCCTCTCCTCCTCCCCACGGCCCTCTTCTTCTCCTCATCCTCCTCACACGGCCCCTCTTCTCCTCCTCCTCCTCCCCCTCCTCCCCGGCCCCCTCTTCCTCTCCTCCTCCTCCTCCCACGGCCTCTTCTCCTCTCCTCCTCTCCACGCCTCTCTCCCTCCTCCTCCTCCCACGTCCTCTTCTCCCTCCTCCTCATCCTCCCTCCCCCTTCCTCCTCATCCTCCCTCCCACGGCCTCTTCTCCCTCTCTCCTCCTCCTCCCCAGCCTCTTCTCCCTCTCCTCCTCTCCCCTTCTCTTCTCCTCATCCTCCTCCACACGGCCCTCTTCTCCTCCTCCTCCTCCTCCCCTCCACGGCCCCTCTTCTTCTCCTCATCCCCTCCTCCCACAGGCCCTCTTCTCCTCTTTCCTCACACGGCCCTCTTCCTCTCCACGCCCTCTTCTCCTCCTCACGCCCTCTTCTTCCTCCTCCTCCTCGGCCTCTTCTCCTCCTCCTCCTCCTCCTCCGGCCCTCTTCTCCTCCTCCTCCTCCTCCTCCACGGCCTCTTCTTCTCCTCATCCTCCTCCTCCACGCCCTCTTCTCCTCCTCCTCCCCACTGCCTCCTCCTCCTCCTCCTCCTCTCCCACAGCCTCTTCTCCCTCCTCTCCTCCCACACCTCCTCCTCCTCCTCCCCTTCTCCTCCTCCTCCCTCCTCCACCTTTCTTCTTCTCCTCATCTCCTCCTCCACACGGCCTCTTCTTCCTCCCCTCTTCTCCTCCTCCTCCTCCCCTCTTCTCTCCTCCTCCTCCCTCTTCTTCTCCTCCTCCTCACACGGCCCTCTTCTCCTCCTCCCCTCCCACACGGCCCTCTTCTCCTCCTCCTCCTCCTCCTCCTCCTCTCCACGGCCCTCTTCTTCTCCTCATCCTCCTCCCACACGGCCCTCTTCTTCTCCTCCTCCTCCTCCCACGGCCCTCTTCTCCTCCTCCTCCCACAGCCTCTTCTTCTCCTCATCCTCCTCCCTTCTCTTCTTCTCTCCTCCTCCTCCCTTCTTCTCCTCCTCCTCCCTCCACACCCCTCTTCTTCTCCTCCTCCTCCTCCCACGGCCTCTTCTCCTCCTCCTCCTCCTCCCACGCCCTCTTCTTCTCCTCATCCTCCTCCACAGCCCTCTTCTCCTCCTCCTCCTCCTCCTCACATCTTCTCCTCCTCTCCTCCACACGCCCTCTTCTCCTCCTCCTCCTCCCTCTTCTTCTCCTCATCCTCCTCCACACCCTTTTCTTCCCTCCTCCCACGGCCTCTTCTCCTCCTCCTCCTCCTCCACGGCCTCTTCTTCTCCTCATCCCTCCTCACGGCCTCTTCTTTCTCCTCATCCTCCTCCGGCCTCTTCTCCTCCTCCTCCTCCTCCACAGCTCTTCTTCTCTCCTCCTCCCTTCTCTCCTCCTCATCCTCCTCCCACACAGCCTCTTCTCCTCCTCCTCCCTCCTCCTCCCACGGCCCTCTTCTCCTCCCCCTTCCTCCCTTCTCTTCTCCTCCTCCTCCTCCCCCTTCCTCTTCTCCTTCCTCCTCCCCCTCTTCTCCCCTCCTCCTCCTCCCCAGCCCTCTTCTCCTCCTCCCTCCTCCCACCCCTCTTCTCTCTCTCCTCCTTCTTCTCCTCCCCCTCCTCCCACCTCTTCTCCTCCTCCCTCTTCTCCCTCCTCCTCTCCCCAGCTTTCTCCCTCCCCTCCCTCTCCTCCTCCTCCTCCTCCCACGGCCCTCTTCTCCTCCTCTCCTCCCTCCCTTCCCCTCCTCTCTCCTCCTCCCCCACAGCCCTCTTCTTCTCCTCCTCCTCCCACGGCCTCTTCTTCTCCTCTCCTCCCTCCCTTCTCTCCTCCTCCTCCTCCTCCACACGCCTCCTCTTCTCCTCCTCCTCCTCCTCCCCACAGCCCCCTTCTCCTCTCCTCCTCCCCTTTTCTTCTTCTCCTCCTCCCTCCCAAGCCCTCTTCTCCTCCTCCTCCTCCTCCCACACGGCCTCTTCTCCTCCTCCTCTCCTCCTCCACAGGCCCTCTTCTTCCTCTCCTCCTCCTCCCACCTCTTTTCTCCTCCTCATCCTCCCACAGCCTCTTCTCTCCTCCTCCTCCACGGCCCTCTTCTCCTCCTCCTCCTCCTCCCTCCCCCTCTTCTTCTCCTCTCTCCTCCCACCCTCTTCTCCTCCTCCCTCCTCCACGGCCTCTTCTCCCTCTCATCCTCCTCCACGGCCCTCTTCTCCTCCTCCTCCTCCACCTTTCTCCTCCTCATCCTCCTCCTCCTCTCACTCGGCCTTCTTCTCCTCCTCATCCTCCTCCCCACACAGCCTCTTCCTCCTCATCCTCCTCCTCCACGGCCTCTCTTCTCCTCCTCCTCCTCCACAGCCCTCTTCTCCTCCTCCTCCTCCTCCACATCCCCTCTTCTCCTCTCCCCTCCTCCTCCCACCGGCCCTCTTCTCCTCTCTCCTCCCCGGCCTCTTCTTCTCCTCCTCCTCCTCCCGGCCTCTTCCTCCTCCTCATCCTCCTCCACATCCTTCTTCTCTCCTCATCCTCCTCACGGCCCCTCCTCCTCCTTCTCTCCTCCACGGCCTCTTCCTCCTCCTCCTCCTCCCCTCTTCTCCTCCTCCTCCTCCTCCCACAGCCTCTTCTTCCTCCTCCTCCTCCTCCCTTCCTCTTCTCCTCCTCCTCCCCTCCACGGCCTCTTCTCCTCCTCCTCCTCCAGCCCTCTTCTCCTCCTCCTCCTCCTCCCTCCCCCCCTCTTCTTCTCCTCCTCCTCCTCCCACGGCCTCTTCTTCTCCTCATCCTCCTCCACATCCCTCCTCCTCCTCCTCCTCCACAGCCTCTTCTCCTCCTCCTCCTCCTCCCACGGCCCTCTTCTTCTCCTCATCCTCCTCCCTCACACGGCCCTCTTCTTCTCCTCATCCTCCTCCCACGGCCTCTTCTTCTCCTCATCCTCCTCCACAGCCTCTTCTCCTCCTCCTCCTCCGGCCCTCTTCTCCTCCTCCTCCTCCACGGCCCTCTTCTCCTCCTCCTCCTCCTCCAGCCCTCTTCTTCTCCTCATCCTCCTCCCAGGCCTCTTCTTCTCCTCCTCCTCCTCCACGGCCCTCTTCTCCTCCTCCTCCTCCTCCTCCACGGCCTTCTTCTCCTCCTCCTCCCACGGCCTCTTCTCCATCCTCCTCCACCCTTCTTCTCCTCCTCCTCCTCACTCCCTCCTCCTCCTCCCACGGCCCTCTTCTTCTCCTCCTCCTCCTCCACAGGGACCTCTCCCCTCTCACCCTCCTCCACACTCTCCCTCCTCCCTCACCTCTCCCTCCTCCCCCACCTCCCCTCCTCCCCCCCACACCCTCCCCTCCCCCACCCCTCCCCTCCCCCCTCCCTCCTCCCCCACCCTCCCCTCCTCCCCCCACCTCCCCCCCTCCTCCCCCACCTCCCCCCTCCTCCCCCACCCCTCCCCTCCTCCCCCTCCTCCCCCCCCCACACACTCTGGCTCCCTCACATTGCTAGGAATGGGGTACAGACTCGGTTAAGGTGAGTTTATGTTACATTAAGTTACAGCAACTACCGGGAGTTGGGTTAAGTTGATCAAGTTAACTCATATTATCAAGTTGTGGGTCTGTGACTTATAGTTGGTGTGGTGGTGAGGTGAGGTGGTGGTGAGGTGAGGTGAAGTGGTGGTGAGGTGGTGAGTGAGGTGAGGAGGAGGTGGAAGAGGTAAGGTGGGTAAGGTGGGGTGAGGTGAGGTAGATGGTGAGGTGAGGTAAGGTGGTGGGAGGTGGGGTAGGTGAGGTGAGGAGGTGAGGTGGGGTGGTGGTGGGTGTGAGGTGAGGTGGAGGTGGTGAAGGTGGTGAGGTGAGGTGAGGTGAGATGAGGTGAGGTGGTGAGATGGGTGGGGTGAGGTGGAGAATGGGTGAGTGAGTGGGGTGAGGGTGGTGAGGTGAGGTAAGGTGAGGTGAGGTGGGGTGAGGTGAGGTGAGGAGGTGGTGGATGGTGGTGAGATGAGGTGGAGTGTGAGGGTGAGGTGGTGAGATGAGGGGAGGTGAGGAGGAGGAGGTGAGGTGGGTGAGGTGGGGGTGAGGTGAGGTTAGGTGAGGGGAGGTGAGGTTAGAGGAGGAGGTGAGGTAGGTGGGGTGAGGTGAGATGGGTGGTGGGGTGGGGTGAGGAGGTGGAGAGATGGCAGGAGTGGGTAGGGTGAGGTGGGTGGGGTGAGTGAGAGGGAGGGAGGTGGTGAGGGTGAGGGAATGGGTAATGGGTGGGGTGAGGGTAAGGTGAGTGGTGAGGTGAGGAGGAGGTGAGGTGAGGTGAGGTGAGGTGAGGTAAGGTGGTGAGGTGAGAGGAGGAGGTGAGTGAGGTCAGGTGAGGTGAGAGGAGGAGGTGAGTGGGTGAAGTAAGGTGAGGTGAGGTGAGGTGAGGTGGAAGTGGGTGGTGGGGTGAGGTAGGGTGAGGAGGAGTGAGTGTGGTGGGGAGGGTGAGGTGAGGTGAGGTGGTGAGGTGAGGTGGTGGTGAGGTGGGGTGGGTGAGTGGGTGGGTGAGGTGAGTGGGTGGGGTGGGGGTGAGTGGTGAGGTGGGGTGGGGTGAGGGGAAGTAAGGTAAGGTGGTAAGGTGAGGGTGAGGTGAGGTGTGAGAGTAAGGTGAGGTGAGGTGAGGTAAGGTGAGAATGGAGTAAGGTGAGGTAAGGTAAGGTAAGGTGAGGTAGGAGTGGGTGAGAGAATGAGGTAGGGTGAGGTGAGGTGAGTAGGTGAAATAAGGTAAGGTGAGGTGAGGTGAGGTAGAGTGAGGTGAGGTTAGATTAGGGTGATTAATTTTACAGTGAAATAAGCTGAGGCCGAACCTTCAGGTGATCCGAATGACGGCAATTGGTGGCTGATTCGTTAACAATGAAGACAGGCCTCAGTCAAAACATTGGTGCACGAAGGAAAATTGGAACGAAACAAAAAAATTTCTACCACAAACTATAATTTTGATCTATTTTGTGCAACCTTATTCTGACGGGAGCTTGTCACTCATTGGTTAAAGAATCAGCCAGTTAGACGCCGTCATTGTGATACTGGATACCTGTTGTCCGCAGGCGTGACGACAGGGAACCAGCTCGGGCCACCACGGTCATCACACAGTTCTCTACACAAATATCGTACCATTTCTTCCTCTCACCAACTCATTATTCTCCCCAGGTTGATGGCGCTCAGTTTCTTTCGTAAGCTCACCAGAAAAAACAACTCCGTAATCAAATATAATACCCGAGTTTCCGGTATTTTTTTTAATTCCTACCTTATTAAGCTTCTGAGTCAGGAAAAATACCCCAGAATTAATTTATTTCAATATGAACGTTTGTTTTCACTAATGATATTAATAAATCTAGTTAAATATTCAAGAGTTTTTCTTATGTAAACACGATATTCTATAGCGATATGTTGTGTTATATGAAAACTCATATGATTCACAGCCAGTCTAATAGTGTAATGTCCGACAAAGCCATACTTTATACTTCACTTAATTGCACGGAGATATTACCTTAACTAAATACGTTCACTTAGCACCAGTTAGGAGACACTTAAACTCTACCTTAACTAGACACGTTCACTTAGCACCAGTTAGGAGACTAAATTTAAGGTAAGTATATAATTTTTTCCTCAAGTTAGTGACGTAAGTTATGTTAATAATTAGCTGTTGTGTATGTAGTGAAGCGAAAAAATGGCATCAAAAGGCAACTTCTCGTCATTAGTAAAATTATTAATTGTTGCGAGTAAAAATAGCCACCTGGTGCAAGTGAATGACCCTGAAAAAATCCTTCTTTTGAATTATAAAATTATTATTAGTTGTTACTATTATTATTATTATTATTATTATTATTATTATTTGGCGAAGAAGCAACAGAAATATTACAAAACACTAAGAAAAAGGCACCATTACAAGAGAACATTACTATATCATTATCGTGTAGTGAAGACAGAGAAGACGTCAAACACAGTACCACCAATGTCTCAACTGACGATTTTAAACGTTATATTGCAAAAATATGTCAAAGTTTTTATTATTATTATTTTTTTTACAAATAGAAGTTGAGTTAATGTACCAGGGAATAGTGTGATGGCGCAAGTGAGAAAGAATGTTGACACCAATTCACCTCCCTGCTGATACTAGGCTAGGCCAACACTTGACGCACATACATTATCATATATAAAACGATTCAATCTCAACCACTGTTATGGTACTAACAGTGTACCAGTAATACACGTTACTACAAGACGTTTTTCTTATTCAGGAAACGTACACACGATACGAGCATTTCTCCACAATTCCACAATACACATCAATCCTCACTCGATAATAAACCAGAATATAACAGCAACAGATCAAATCATTACAAGATAACGATCATCAACCAATTATGTCTTGTAAAAATTAATGAACCGAGAATATATGACGCCCACCAGCCTCGTCTAGGAGTGTTGTGGTTTGTGTAGCAGGTATACTGAGGTCAGGTGTGTAGTTGTGACTGACTGAGGCTGGGCATGGAGACACTGATAGGGGGGATACTGACGGTCTCTCTCTCTCTCTCTCTCTCTCTCTCTCTCTCTCTCTCTCTCTCTCTCTCTCTCTTTACCATTCACTATGGAAAATAATAAGTGTTTTTGTTGTGAATGTTGCACCTACACGTACATATCACATATACACACACGAATACATACACGCACACACACACACACAAATATATACACACTTGTGCATACACTTAAAATTATCTATTTGCACATACATTTAGACACACACACACACACACACACACACACACACACACACAACACGGGGCATACGGTGCACTACGCTCAACCCTCGATACGACGACCTTACACCTTGAGTACGACGACCTTACACCTTAGTCAATGTTACCTCACCTTGAGTACGATGACCTTACACCTTGAGTACGATGACCTTACACCTTGAGTACGATGACCTTACACCTCGAGTACAATGACTTTAATCCCTCGAGTACGATGACTGTAACCTCTTGATTACGATGACTCTAACGTTTTGAGTACAATGACTAACTCCTTGAGTACTTGAGGAATAGGTCATCGTACTCAAGCGGTTAAGTCATCGTACTCGAAAGGCTTAATCCTTGCAAGAGCGAGGGAGTGCTGAGTCATTGGGCTATTGACCAAGAGGAGAGGATGAGTAAGGCATTTGATCTTTCTTCCTGACCTGACTGGTGTATAACCTAACCTAACCTAACCTAACCAAACCTAACCTAACCTAATCTCACCTTTCCGGGTAGTTTTAGGGTGGTTAATAATAAACAAGGGAGGTTTTGTTCACTAGAATAATAAAAATGATTCGGGACTTAGAAACCTTCCATATCAAGATAGGTTAAAGAAACTTAACATTCCCTAGAAAGACGAAGAGTGCGGGAGATATGATAGAAGTATTTAAGTGGGTGAAAGGAATCAATAAAGGGATATAGATAAAGGTTCTTATAATATCCGAGCAGGATAGGACTCGGAGCAACGGATTTAAGTTGGATAAGTTTAGGTTTAGGGGAGATGGGAACTGGTTCACAAATAGGGTGGTGGACGAGTGGAACAAGCTTAGCAACTTTGTAGTAAGTGCTGGAACGCTGGAAAGTTTTAAAAGGAGGCTAGATAGATTCATGGATGATAGAGAGTGGTAGTAACTCTCGACAGGAGCTGCCATGCACAGGCCAACCAGCCTATTGCAGACTCATTATTTTCTTATGTTCTTATACATACACGATCTATGACTCAACCAACCTCGTGTATGTGTATGTGTGTGTGTACAGTAATTGTTTATGTGTGCGTGCTTGCGTCCGTGTGTGACTGTGAATTACTCGCACAAAATTGTAGTTCTATATATCTGACACTCATCAAAATATACAGAGGCAGGAAGGGGGCAGGTCAGTATTAGTCAACACCACTAAATAATCCGGTACCCGGGTGTCACATCGTGTAGTCACATTCCCCCCTAACTCAACATGTTAATTCTGCATATACGAAAACAACATTAACAGTATAAACACCTTAGCACAAGCTTTAGGATAAAATTTAATGTATAAGTTATTTGTCAAAAGTTTTTATCTTTATTTTTAAGTTTGTGTAATAACTGGTGGCGAGAAATGTATATAGAAAAGGTCGAGCTATTTTTGGACGTAGGTTGTGAATTTTAGATTTAGTCAACTATCTTACAAAAAAACAAGGAAAACTATAAGGAAAGAAAATATAAGAAAACTATAAAGAAAGAATGAAAGAAAACTATAAGGAAAAAACAAAAAAACTATAAGGAAAGAAAACAAAATAAAACTATAAGGAAAGAAAACAAAAGAAATTCACCGTTTTAAATCATCTTCCTAAGGACACAAAGCGGATTAAACCCTCCTTAGAGATTCCCAGCTCGACTGAAGAAGAGAATCCAAAGCGAGGTGTTTACCATATTAATGTAGACACCGTGGCCACTTGTGCTCAACCTCCCTCATTATCGTCTATATACTTCCTTACCTCATCTTTTCCCTGTAGTTATTTGCACTGTGTGGTGTTTAAGGCGAAGTGGTGTGACCTTTGTTAAGTAGTTGGGGAGTGTGAGGCCTTGTACCGTACAGGCTAGTCCAACACTGGTACAGGTTCAAGTACAAGGTGTGTGTGTTGCAGCATCATAAAGATAATATTAGTATGTTTTATTCACCTTACACTACCATAATTTTCTTACAATAACATTATAAACTAAGATTTTCATAACTTTACACTTACTTAGGCTGGCAGCGTCCATTAAGGTTAGGTTAGGTTAATGTTCAGGTGATCCAACAGTATAAATAAGTCGTTTCACCCCACCTGCTGCTGACTGACTGTGTCAATCACTCTGGTGATCAGCTAATACTCTCCTGTTTACACACGTGATGTAGCAACTAGTGTCTCAGGTATGACTGGCTATAAACTCTGGTCACACACACACACACACACACACACACACACACACACACACACACACACACACACACACACACACACACACACACACACACACACACACATACACAGTTTCACCTTACACTATGTAGGTCATCACATTGTTCCACATAACTCTTGGTCTGGCCCGGGCGCCTCTGGGGTGAGGGGCAAGCATGGCTCTCCACCCCACACATTACTGTACATTCCTTCCTTTATTTCCTTCCTCTGCAGACTATTACAGTCACTAACTTCTCACCGTAAATACCTGGTTGACGTAATAACGGTGGAGGCGCGGCAACAGTCGACCAAGAAATGGACAATTTGTTGCAAAATTATTTAATGTTGTCAGTATCGTGGCAGGGGAGCAGCGGGCGTGACGGAGGAACCTGCTATATAAACAGGGCAAGAGCTTGACGTTGCCATTTGTCTTGTGGTTTTGGCAGTGAAAACACGTACGTACATCACCTCTTCCTGCTGCCCCCACAGTGAGTTTATATATCAAGATAATTACTTTATGTTCTGAGATGTTATATCCACCCCAAAGTGGATCTTATATATTCCCAAAACACTAATACTTTTTCGATTATGACCGTGAATGTTGGTGGTGGTGTAGGAAGTAAGCAAGTTATTAATCAGCCTCACGTAGACACTTAAACACTCAAGTATGGAAGCCTCAATAAACCCCAAAATATTTAGCACACACGTAGAAAAAAAAAAAGACAATTGCTATATGGTGACGTGGACGTGTGTGGTGTGTGTGTGGGAGGGACGCCATGTCCGAGTTGTCTTATGAATGTTACAGAGTACAGAGCTTGAGTGAGCAGATGACTGTCTGTATCACGTGTCCAACCAACCAGTAACACGGCTCATAAATAGGTGAATAGACGAGAGAGAGTCTGTAAATTAATTAGAGATACCTTAACCTGACCTACGAACTGAGTTGTGAAATTAATGAAAACGGTTTGCAACCAGTTCAATCAATTCAACTAAATTCATAGGTAAAGTTAATTAATGCAATTAATTATTTACCTGTACTAAAAACTGTTATGATGAAGAACTGTTATGAAGAACTGTTATGACGAAAGAACTGTTATGAAGAAGAACTGTTATGAAGAACTGTTATGATGAACTGTTTGATGAAGTACTGTTATGATGAAGAACTTATGATGAAGAACTGTTATGATGAAGAACTGTTATGACGAATAACTGTTATGACGAAGAACTGTTATGATGAATTGTTATGATGAATAACTGTTATGATGAAGAAATGTTATGATGAACTGTTATGAAGAACTGATATGAAGAACTGTTATGATGATGATATGATGAATAACTGTTATGATGAAGAAATGTTATGATGAACTGTTATGAAGAACTGTATGAAGACTGATGAACTGTTATGATGATATTGTTATGATGAAGAACTGTTATGATGAAGAACTGTTATGATGAAGAAATGTTATGATGAAGAACTGATATGATGAAAACTGTTATGATGAACTGTTGCGAAGAACTGTTATGATGAAGAACTGTTGATGAAGAACTGTTATGAAGAACTGATGTGAAGAACTGTTATGATGAAGAACTGTTATGATGAAGAACTGTTATGATGAAGAACTGTTATGAAGAACTGTATGATGAAGAACTGTTATGATGAAAACTGTTATGATGAAGAATTGTTACGAAGAACTGTTATGATGAAGAACTGTTATGATGAAAACTGTTATGACGAAGAACTGTTATGACGAAGAACTGTTATGATGAAGAACTGTATGATGAAGAACTGTTATGATGAAGAACTGTTATGATGAAGAACTGTTACTGAAGAACTGTTATGATGAAGGACTATGATGAAGACTGTTATGATGGAAGAACTGTTATGATTAAGAACTGTTATGATGAAGAACTGTTATGATGAAGAACTGTTATGATGAAGAACTGTTATGATGAAGAACTGTTATGATGAAGAACTGTTATGATGAAGACTGTTATGAAGAACTGTTATGATGAAGAACTGTTATGATGAAGAACTGTTATGACGAAGAACTGTTATGATGAAGAACTGTTATGATGAAGAACTGTTGCAGATGAACTGTTATGACGAAGAACTGTTATGACGAAGAACTGTTATGACGAAGAACTGTTGTATGATGAAGAACTGTTATGATGAAGAACTGTTATGATGAAGAACTGTTGAAGAACTGTTATGATGAAGAACTGTTATGATGAAGAACTGTTATGATGAAGAACTGTTATGATGAACTGTTATGACGAAGACTGTTATGATGAAGAACTGTTATGATGAGCTGTTATGATGAAGAACTGTTATGATGAAGTACTGTTATGATGAAAACTGTTATGATGAAGACTGTTATGATGAACTGTTATGACGAAGAACTGTAATGACGAAGAACTGTTATGACGAAAGAACTGTTTTGACGAAGAACTGTTGTAGTGAAGAACGTATTGACGAAGAACATTGACGAAGAACTGTTATGACGAAGAACTGTTATGTGAGAACTGTTATGACGAAGAACTGTTATGATGAAGAACTGTTATGATGAAGAACTACCATGACCAGAAGGGGTGTGAGGGCGGGAGAGGGGAAGGGGTGGGAGGGTGTGTGAGGTGGGAGGGGTGTGAGGGTGGGAGGGAGTGTGAGGGTGGAGAGGGGTGTGTAGGGGTGGGAGAGGAGTGTGAGGGTGTGGGGTGGGAAGGGAATGTGAGGGGTGGGAGAGGGTGTGTGAGGGGTGGGAGAGTGTGGTGGGAGACGGTGTGAGGTGGGAGAGGGTGTGTGGTGGGAGAGGTGTGAGGTGGGAGAGGGAGTGTGAGGGTGGGGAGAGGGAGTGTGAGGGTGGGAGGGTGTGTGAGGGTGGGAGAGGTGTGTGAGGGCGGAGAGGGGTGTGTGTGAGGGTGGGAGAGGGGAGTGTGATGGTGGGGAGAGGGTGTGAGGTGGGAGAGGGGTGTGTGAGGGTGGGAGAGGAGGTGTGAGGGTGGGGAGGGAGTGTGAGGGGTGGGAAGGGGTGTGTGAGGGTGGGAGAGGGTGTGTGAGGGGTGGGAGAGGGGTGTGTGGTGGGAGGGAGTGTGAGGTGGGAGGGTGTGAGGTGGAAGGGGTGTGAGGGTGGGAGAGAGGGAGTGTGAGGTGGGAGAGGGTGTGTGAGGGTGGGAGAGGGGTGTGTGAGGGGTGGGAGAGGGTGTGGGGGTGGGAGAGGGGGTGTGAGGGGTGGGAGGGTGAGGGTGGGAGGGTGTGAGGGTGGGAGGGAGTGGGGGGGTGGGAGAGGGTTGTGTGGGGTGGGGAGAGGGTGTGTGAGGGGTGGGAGAGGGGGTGGGGTGGGAGGGAGTGTGGGGTGGGAGGGGTGTGTGAGGGTGGGGAGGTGTGTGAGGGTGGAGAGGGTGTGTGGTGGGAGAGGGGGTGTGAGGTGGGAGGAGTGTGAGGGTGGGAGAGGAGTGTGAGGGTGGGAGAGGGTGTGTGAGGGTGGGGGTGTGTGAGGTGGGAGAGGGTGTGTGAGGTGGGAGAGGGAGTGTGATGGTGGGAGAGGGGTGTGTGAGGTGGGAGAGGGTGTGTGAGGGGGTGGGAGGGGTGTGTGTGAGGGGTGGGAGGGTGTGTGAGGGAGGGAGTGTGGGGGTGGGGAGAGGGGTGTGTGTGAGGGTGGGGAGAGGGTGTGTGGGGTGGGGAGAGGGGGTGTGAGGGGTGGGAGACGGTGTGTGGGGTGGGGAGACGGTGTGTGAGGGTGGGAGAGGGGTGTGTGAGGGTTGGGAGGGAGGGATGTGAGGGTGGGAGAGGAGTGTGGTGGGGAGGAGTGTGGGGGGGGTGGGAGAGGGTGTGTGAGGTGGGAGGAGGGTGTGTGAGGTGGGAGAGGGTGTGTGAGGTGGGAGAGAGGGTGTGAGGTGGGAGAGAGGGTGTGTGAGGGTGGGAGAGGGGTGTGAGGGGGAGAGAGTGTGAGGGGTGGGAGAGGAGTGTGAGGGGTGGGAGGAGAGGGTGTGTGAGGGCAGGAGAGAGTGTGAGGGGTGGGAGGGAGTGTGAGGTGAAATACAACAAAGCTACAGTAAGAAGAACGACGCTGAATAATAATAAAGAATATGAAGGAAATTTTCACTTTTAGTCGTGTGTGTGTGTGTGTTCCATGAGAGTCAGACATTTTGGATGTATACGAGACGCTTCTAAATAAACGTTCAGTATTACCTAATAGAACTACAAAAAGAACTTTAAAATCCGCTGTAAAATTGTGTTCGTTCCTTTATAATATATCGTTAAAATAGCAACGACCCATTATAATAATCCAGTATGTGTAGGGTTTAGGTAATGGCCGAGGTATGACGTCACTACCACTAAAAATGTGACGTCAGAGTTTTTCCAAGGGTCAATAAGGTGCTCTCAAAAGTAACCTACTGACAGTGTCATTTTGGATGGTGGAGGGGACGGATGTTGTGATGAAGATTAAGATCTCCACCTTATTTCACCCGATGATTAAACGCCCTAACGCTACTTGGAGGTTAGGTTAGGTTAAAATTATGTTCTATTAGGTTAGGTTAGGTTATGTTAGGTTAGGTTAGGTTAAGTACTGAGCTGTACAACACTAACAACTAAATACAGACGAACATCTGTCCTGTCTGTGGTAACAACATGTACCTTCACCAGTGTCTTTACAGGGACTCGTCATATAAACATTCCAATATTATCATTGATATATTTGTTTTAATATTGTTTTACTTTGATTCCATAATATGTTTACTATTGCCAGTTTCCTTCGAATGTAAACAAACACAGGGTTACGACACTGCACATAACCTGACGAGTCCCTGTAAACAAGGACTGTATGAGTTTAAAAAGGTTACGAACAAAGTACAAAGGTTACCTGCCCGGTCCTGTAAATACGGTGGGAAGGGACCTGTAACATTACCCGAATATTAACGAGAAAATTTGGTTATTAAACACTGAAGCCGAGTTTACGGTATATGTCACACTGAAGTCGAGTTTACGATATATGTCACACTGAAGCCGAGTTTACGGTACATGTCACAAGTCGAGTTTGGTATCACGCTGAAGCCGAGTTTACGGTACATGTCACACGTATAATGTTATAGTATAATGTGAGTGTGGTGGGTGGGGGGTGGAGTAAAGGAACAGTAAAGGAAAGCTTTATTGACGAGAGAGGTCACGTATAGGCCTTAAGGTCCCATAAAGGTAACGAGGATAGAATACTCTGTAGCCTAGACCGTCTCCTCTTCCTTCTCCTCTTCCTTCTTCTCCTTATCCTCTTTCAACTCCTCCTTCTCCCTCTTCCTGCTCCCATTTTTCATTTTTCTATCATAACCTTCGCCTCTCTCTCTCTCTCTCCCTTCTTAATGACCCTATTTACCATCTCCCCCTTCTCCTAATCTTCTTTTCCTGACCTCCTCGTGGCAACACACGGTAACTGGGTGCCTCGTGGGCCCAGGCTAGACCAGCAGGGGATCTCAGAGCAGCAGTGGGCCCCAGAGGGACGGCGCACAAGCCCACTGGCATGTGGACAAGTCCTGGCGTCTACCAACCACTGCTTTGCGGATTTACCTTGGTAGGTATAAGGCTAGGGGAAGTAAACTCAAAGAAAAATCTGTGGTGCAGCCCCGCATCAGGCAGACATGCTTACAGAGCTCCAACAAGACCCTAACGGCGGTGTAGGAGGAAGAGGTGACCACCATGGGAACCCAACGACTACACCGACGGACAAAGGCAATGACTGTTGGACAGGCTACTAAGGCGAAACCAAACAAACTGGGCTATCAGAAGTCCACTGCAACTCTCCCTCCCAAGTTGCAGCACTTGCACCACTGGATCAGGAAAAGGAAGAACCAAGGTGCGTGGTTGTAGCCTGCGTTCCTGCCTCACCACATAAATCAACTCACGCACAGCCATCACCCAAAATAATGCTCGTCATACCTCTCATCATCATCAAAACCCTATACCCCCAAAAGTCCCATGACGGACGAGTGGCGACGGGGACGGGCAGAGATGACTGCCGGGAGTCTCTATTCACAACTCTGCACATGGGGGGCACAAGTAAGATGGTCGTTTATGCACTGGGATCTAGGCAGCAGTGCTATCTGGTCCTGTCTGTGCGACTGAGCAGCTCTTACGAGGAGCCACTCTGCTCACCCCACATGGGGGGACTATAAGAGATGCGCTAAACATAACCTGTTTAAAGAACCAACCTGACTAGGCAACCACACCATAAGGTCATTCTAATGCAGTCGAAAACACAATCATAATCACAGATCAAAACAAAAACTATACAACCTCTTATGGTTGCTGCAGGGAATGTCAGGACCCTTCTGGATACTGGCACAAATGAGCATCCTGAAAGAAGAACAGCCCTTGTGGGAAAAAGAGCTGGCAAGGTATAACATCGACATAGCAGCATTAGTGAGTCCTGGCTCCCAAACGAGGGTCGACTCACAGAACCGAAGTAAGGTTATACCTTCTTTTGGAAGGGTAAGCCTGCTGCAGAGAGAAACTGTATTTATGGAGTTGGCTTTGGCATCTGCCAATGCATTCTACATAGGCTAAATGAAATGCCTGTGGGGATTAACGAGTAACACTGAATCACTCACGTCATGCCTTTTTCATCAGTGCATATGCTGACGCTAGAAGCAGAGGATCACATCAAGGAGGCTTTTACACCGACCTTGACAGAGTGCTAACCTCTATCCCCAGATAGGGGACACTCTGAGTCCCACTGAATAACTCACGTCATGCCTTCTTCATCAATACATACGCCCCAACACTTGATGCAGAGGATGACATCAAGGAGGCCTTTTATGCCATCCTTGACAGATTGCTAACCTCCATCCTCAGAGAAGATAAAGTTGTGCTCCTTGGTGGCTTCGATGCCAGAGTTGACAGAGATGCTGACATTTGGCAGGGAACCATAGGGAGAAATGGACTAGGCAAGTGTAATCCCAACGGCCTACTCCTCCTCAGCAAGTGTGCTGCACACAACCTCACCATCACCAATACCTTGTTTAGGCAGGCAGACAAATTCATGGGTTCTTGGCATGCACTCACAATCAATCACTGGAATCTCATTGACTACATTATTGTCAGAGAACGATATCGCCGAGATGTCCTCATCACCCGAGACATGCGTGGCTCAGACCACTGTGGCACTGATCATCGGCTCGTCAGAGCCAAGCTCTCACTTCACGTCGCCCCAAAATGGCGAAGGTAACAAGCCTCCAGAACACTTAGCATCTGGAGGATCCAGCGGTAGAACATACTTTCAGAGAGCAGCTCGAACATGGGCTGATAAACAACCCGACAACAAACAACCTAAATCATAGTGCTGAATGGGATATTCTCAACACTGTCATGACAAAAAATGTACAGAGGCCCTCGGCCAGATCAAAACAATACATCAGGACTGGTTTGATGAAAATGACCCGGAAATCAATGTACTCGTTGGTGATAAAGGTGCTGCTTTAACTGACAGGCATAACAACTCTCAGTCTCGAACCAAAGCTGATACCTTACACAAGAAAAATGTGGCAGCCAAGTGTGAAATTCAAAATCTAAACAACGACTGGTTTAAAAATAAAGCATGTGAAACGCAAAAACTTGCAGATCAACATAAGATATATGAATTTTTCAAGTCCACTGCAACATTTTATGGGCCAATCACTCTTGGTATAGCCTCCCCTCAGCTCATCCAACGGTAACTCCTTAACTGAAGACGAAGGAGGAATCCTTCAGCGCTGGAAAAAGCACTACCATTCATTGCTCAATCGAAACACCGATGTGGATGTCCTGACTACCCAGCAGGTCCCTCAGCATCCAGAGCTGATCCACCTCAGCTATCCTCCATCCCTGGGTGAGGTAGCTACTGCCATCAAACAGGTGAAAAATACCAAAGCCACAGGGCCTGATGGATCTGCCGAGGTGTATAAAGCAGGAGGACTTTTGCTTACCAGCCGTCTCCACTCTCCTGGAGAATATATGGGAAAAGGAGGAACTCACCCAAATTCTTAATAGCATCTCCATCGTCAATATTATAGGAACAAGGGAGACCGGTCAGACTGTGGCAACTACCGCGAGATCTCACTGCTGTCCCTAGCTAGCAAAATTATTGCCCGAGTCCTCCTTAACAGACTTCTTCCTGAGGCAGAAAACTTCCTCACAGAATCTAAATGTGGCTTTAGGCCATCACATGGCACCACTGACATGATCTTTGCTCGCCAGATACAGGAAAAGTGCAGAGAACAGCATCGTGACCTGTCCATGGCCTTCGTCGAACTAACTAAGACCTTTGACTCAGTCAACAGGTAAGCCAACTGGCGGATCCTCAACTGTGTTGGCTGCCCACCAAAATTCATTGCCATTATGAGGCAACTCCACAATGGCATGAACGGCAGTGTCCTGCACAATGACACCCCATCTGAGTTTTCCCAATCTAAATTGGGGTAAAACAAGGATGTGTACTGGCACCAACTCTCTTTTCCATTTTCTTGGCTGCCTTCCTTACTCGTGCCAGTGCCAATTTAGCCAGCGGGGTGGACATCCAGTACCGGATGAAGGGTCTTTTCAACATAAGACGACTCCAGGCAAGAACAAAGGTGTCTGCAGCTTCCATTACTGAGCTTCAGTATGCAGACGACCTCACCCTTGTTGCTCACACTGAACGTGACTTACAGGAGATCCTGAACACCTACGCAGATGCGTATGCATACTTCGGCGTTGAGTTGAATGTACATAAGAGCTCGGATTCTCTTTCAGCCTGCCCCTGGTTCAGCCACCTCCACCATCCATCCAGTTTATCGGTACTACCCTTTCTAATGTTACCCACTTTCGGTATCTCGGCTCCCACCTATCTACCACTGTAGATATCAATGAAGAGATTCAACATCGAATCACATGAGCATCTTAAGCCTTCAGCAGACTCTGTACCCATGTCTTCAGCTGTAGGGAGTTAATATTATCTACAAAGTTGCACGTATATCGAGCAGTGGTCCTCCCCACCCTGCTATATGGCAGCGAGACATGGGTCACATACAGGAGACACCTCAAGGCACTTGAAAACTTTCACCAACGTAGTCTATGTTCCATCCTCCGAGTTCGCTGGGAAGACAAGAGAACAAATGCCAGTATTCTTGCTGACACCAACTGTAGGAGCAGGCAGCTACCATTATTCAGGAACAACTACGTTGGACTGGCCATGTTACTCGCATGGACGACAGTAGACTGCCAAAGCAGCTACATTACAGTCACCTAACGAATAATAAATGTAACGCTCGTGGGCAACTGAAAAGGTATAAGGATAGTCTTAAGACAAACCTTAAAAAGTGCCAAATCGACCCCCTCACCTGGGAGTCGATCACTCCACAGCGTAACACGGAGGAGCACCACACGAAAAGGTTTCAATATTTTCGAGTTAGCCCGACTGCAAGCCGAGGCAGACAAGCGCCAACGTCGGAAAGACGCTGCCTCCTCCCCTCCCACTAGATGCAGCCCCCCCACATGTGCAACATCTGTGGAAGACCCTGCCAGTCCCGTATCAGCCTCTCTAGTCACCTCAGAGTTCACCAACGAAGGTGACAACCCTAATATCTCGTATGGAATCCGGTCGTTTCGCCCACAAGTCATTTCGCCCACACTATCGAGTCGGTTCATCCATCCCTTTTTTGTTACCTGTTTTATTTAGGTTTAGTAATGTATTAATGTAAAGAACTGAACTTCAATAAAGTTTTCGAAACTATGAAAATACCGTCTGTAGGTTTCGTAATTGTTAAATTCCAGCGGATTTAGTCTGCAACATGCGTACGCACATGATGACGGAACACACAAAGTAGCTGCATAAATTGATGGCCCTTCCGTTTCTGCCGGAGGGAGAAATAGTTCCTATGTTCGAACGTCTTCAGCGCCAAGCCATCACAGCCCTACTACAAACTATGGTAAATTATATATCAAGATCATGATCCACAGCTCCACATGGCCACCATCCAGCTGGAGTATTTTCAACCGGTGTGTGTGTACCATTAATGACATTGAAGGATGGCACAACAGACTGAATAAACGTGCTGCCGGAAGATGCCTCCTTCAGTTTTATCTGCTTGTTAACCTTCTCCACAAAGAGGCCAGACTAACCCCTGTACATATAAGGCTGGTATCAGAAAAGAAGCTCCGACAGAGTCAACGAAGAAGGTATAGGGAGTTGCAGGCCAAAAATCTTCGCTCTTTGGGACGAATACTTGAGGAACAAGAAGTCAGCTTGCCAAGTCCCGAGAGCTTGCGTCCATCTCAGTGGGTCAGTCAGCAGCTGATATGTGACCAAATATCCTAAGTCCACTCTATGTGACTTCTATGATTGATATTTTAAAACTTTTTAGGTTGTGTATTTTATATAGGTTTTATATTTGAAAGTCACTGAATAAACAACCTGAGACTTAATTTATATATATTAAATTGTTATCTGGTACATAAATAAACATAAATAGAACTTGACAAAGTGTGGGCGAACTGACTTCAGGTGTGGGCGAACCGACTTCTAAGTGTGGGCGAACTGACTTTAGGTGTGGGCGAACCGACTCAAGAGTGGGCGAACTGACTCTTAGGTGTGGGCGAACCGACTTCTAAGTGTGGGCGAACTGACTTTAGGTGGGCGAACCGACTCCTAAGAGTGGGCGAACTGACTTTAGGTGTGGCGAACCGACTCCTAAGTGTGGGCGAACTGACTTCAGGTGTGGGCGAACCGACTCCTAAGTGTGGGCGAACTGACTTCAGGTGTGGGCGAACCGACTCCTAAATGTGGGCGAACTGACTTAGGTGTGGGCGAACCGACTCCTAAGTGTGGGCGAACTGACTTCAGGTGTGGGCGAACCGACTCCTAAGTGTGGGAACTGACTTGTGTGGGCGAACCGACTCCTAAGTGTGGCCGAATAAACTCTAAATGTGGGCGAATGGACTTGTGGGCGAATTGACCGTAAACCACTCATATCATTGTCTCATGGGTGGATGATCATCCTATTCGATTCCGGAGGAAAAACAGAGGAAGAAAAAGAGACTTAGAGAAAAATGGACAAAATGGAAAACGAAAAAAGAAAGAGAAAGAGGGAGAAAGAGAAAGAGGGAGAAAGAGGGAGAAAGAGGGAGGGAGAAAGAGAAAGAGGGAGAAAGAGGGACAAAGGGAGAAAGAGGGAGAAAGAGAAAGAGGAGAAAGGAGAAAGAGAAAGAGGGAGAAAGGGAGAAAGAAAGAGAAAGAGGGAGAAAGAGAAAGAGGGAGAAAGAGGGAGAAAGAAAGAGGGAGAAAGAGAAAGAGGACAAAGGAGAAAGAGGGAGAAAGAGAAAGAGGGAGAAAGAGGGACAAAGGGAGAAAGGGATAAAGAGAAAGGAGAAAGAGAGAGGGAGAAAGGAGAAAGAAAGAGAAAGAGGAGAGAGAAAGAGGAGAAAGAGGGACAAAGGAAAGAGGGAGAAAGAGGGAGAAAGGAGAAAGAGAAAGAGGAGAAAGGGAAAGAAAGAGAGAAAGAGGGAGAAAGAGAAAGAGGGAGAAAGGAGAGAAAGAGAAAGGAGAAAGGAAAAGAGAAAGAGGAGAAAGGAGAAAGAGAAAGAAAGAGAAAGAGGGAGAAAGAGAAAGAAAGAGAAAGAGGAGAAAGGAGAAAGAGAAAGAAAGAGAAAGAGGGAGAAAGAGAAAAAGAGTGACATAGCTCCTTTGATGTGCTACAGCTAATCAAGACAGACAAATCCTCCACCACCATGTCTCTCTCTCAAACAACAACAACAACAACAATACTACTACTACTACTACTACTACTACTACTACTACTACTAATAATAATAATAATAATCTTCACTATTACATCGTTATTCAGTTTACAGGAACACCCCATCTGTCATCATTGCTGGGATCTGTTACTAAAAGGCTCACACGTTACCATTTAATGAGCTTACTTGTGCGTGTGTATGTGTGTGTGTGTGTGTGTGTGTGTGTGTGTGTGTGAGATAATCCACGAGAAAAGTAGTGATTAGAAAAAAGGGAATTAAACGTAAGTAAAAACCTGGATTACCCGAAGATGAGTCGTCTAAATTTATTCATCTGATGATTAAACACTTTAACGCTACTTGGGGGTTGGTTGAGGTAGGTTGTGAGTTAGGTTAGGAGGTTATAGGGTTGGGTGGGTTGCTGGGTTGTTATTAGGTTAGGTTAGGTTAGGTTAGGTTGTAGCTGTTGGGTTGCTGTTGGCATTGGGTCATTGTTGCTGGGTCTTGGGCTGGGCTGCTGGCTGTGTTGTCGTGTTGATTGGTTGGGTTAAATCAAGTTAAATGACAGATAATATTAAGTTATTGTACTGTAGGTTAGATTAGATTAAGTTAACATTAGAGGAATTAAAAGTCGGGTGAAATAAGTTAAGAGGTGAGGTTAATCTCTCGCCAGACTGAGAGAATTTATTGTAGGACTTAATGAATTAATTAACCTTACGACTTTAATGCAGGACCACCAGGTAGATGAGGGGGGGTAGGGGCGTCATGGTGGAGGGGGGACAGTTCATTGGGTGGGGGAGGAGGAGGGAGGGACTGAGAGAGACAGTGGGGAGAGGAGGATTCAAGTAATGAGTGAGTTAGTAAGATAGGGGTGGGGGGAGGAGGGATTGGTGAGAGACAGAGGGAGGAGGAGGATTCAAGTAATGAGGAGTGAGTAAGATGGGGGGGTCGAGGGGTACTCAGGTGTGTGAATTAAGGTGTGTTATATTAGAGTGGTCAGGGTGGGAGGGGCCGGCCGCCGCTCACCACTCCCTGTGACTCCCTTTACTCTCGTCTTTATCTTCCATCAATCCCATTCTCCCTCCCTCCCCTGATTCATTCTCCTCCCTCTCCCTGACTCCCCCTCTCTCGGTCATTCTAGGCATTTCTCCTATATATAAGAGAGAGAGAGAGAGAGAGAGAGAGAGAGAGAGAGAGAGAGAGAGAGAGAGAGAGAGAGAGAGAGAGAGAGAGAGAGAGAGGGAGAGAGGACTACTCAGTAAATCGAAGCCACATAATCAGCTCGACTTAAACCATTTTATCTCACCTACAATAAAACATTACGTATATCTTCCTACAACAATATCGGTTTAATAATAATATATCCTGTAAGATAATTCTAATTCCTCTATAATATTCTTTTGTTTATGTTTAAGTTATCATATACGTGTTGGTATTATTATTAGTAGTAGTAGTAGTATTTTTAATAGTAATGTTATCTTGTTATTATTATTATTATTATTACTACAAAAAAAAATTCTCGAAAAATATTCTTATTTAACTATCAACTTAAAAAAATTTTCTCATAATCTGCATAAATTATTTTTTGTGTGTGTTTATCTAATTTCACGTATGTTTATACTTATCTATTTATTTCATTGTTTTATCTACTCGTCACATATTTACTAGCATCCGTCTACTAGCATCGGCCGCGGGTAGACGTTTACAACATAGCAATATATAGAACTAGTACAGTCTGGTATTCCTTTTTTTTCCAGGCTGGGGCATTTATTCCCAACAGGGTATTAGTTTCCCACACACGGTAATTCTTTGGTGTGTGGGTGAACATTTTGCTAGGTAAACTAATCAACTGTAAACGAATGTATTTGTGTTCATGAACGAGAGAACTTTGCTAACGTTAGAGGATTTATGTCGGTAAACTCTTAAATGTTGACAGTCTTAGCTTTCAATCTCACGTAAGCCAAGTCAAGTTTATTCTAGCTTTATCTTTCTGAGATACTAAATGCTATTTATTTCAATCATAATGATATTTATACAAAAGCTATAGCATTTAGAGCTAATACTAGAATTAATCTCTCTACCAAAGCTAAACTATCTTCTCTCTATTACCTCTGGCAAAGTTAAATTCTCCCACTTAAACCTAAGATATTCTCTAAGTCCAAGCTAAAAAACAAAATATATTCTCTCCATCAAAGCTAAAAAAAAAAATTCATTCCATCACAGCTAAAAGAACCAACCGACTGTCGCCATCTCCAGCTAACAGTTCTAATTACACTGAGACATTACCTTAACGAGATACCGTTACTTAGCACTAATGAAATGTGCAAATAAGGGTAGAGTCTCTGTGTAATTCCGTCTCCATTTTTGTAGTTTAATTCCTTCTTTTTAGCCGATGTTAAATGGTCCAATGGTAATTTTTTTTTTGTATAGGGGAAATGTTAATCGTACGAACCTTTGTCAATGAAGAAAATTGTGAGAGATTTTAATCGGAAGTAATACAGTTAGATGTATATAGTCTCATGAGGCACACACACACACACACACACACACACACACACACACACACACACACACACACACACACACACACACACACACACAAGATGGGGCAAAAATTATCAAAATATTTGGCGTTTCATCGCAAGTTTAGTATTAAGTTCCATTACAAAGTTCAAAGCACAGTTGGCCAATCAGAATCCAAGATCGTTTTCAGTGTTGCAGGTAAAGTATAGACCGTATCAGGTACCAGTCACTTCCCGGTCTGGTGTTGAGGACTTCCCGGTCTGGTGTTAGGACCCACTTCCCGGTCTGGTGTTGGACCCACTCGGTCTGGTGTTGAGGACTCACTCCTTGGTGTTAAGGACTCCACTTCCCGGTCTGGTGTTGAGACTCCACTCCCGGTCTGTGTTAAGGACTCCACTTCCCGGTCTGGAGGACTCCACTTCCCGGTCTGGTGTTGAGGACTCACTCCCGGTCTGGTGTTGAGGACCCACCCTCGGTCTGGTGTTGAGGACTCACTTGTCTGTGTTGAGGACTCCACTTCCCGGTCTGGTGTTAAGACCCACTTCCCGGTCTGGTGTTGAGGACTCACTTCCCGGTCTGGTGTTGAGGACTCCACTTCCCGGTCTGGGTTGAGGACTCCACTTCCCGGTCTGGTGTTAAGGACTCCACTCCGGTCTGGTGTTGAGGACTCCACTTCCCGGTTCGGTGTTGAGGACTCCACTCCGGTCTGGTGTTGAGGATCCACTTCCCGGTCTGGTGTTGAGGACTCACTCCCTGTCTGGTGTTGAGGACTCCACTTCCTGGTCTGGTGTTGAGGACTCCACTTCCGGTCTGGTGTTGAGGACTCACTCCCGGTCTGGTGTTGAGGACCCACTCCCGGTCTGGTGTTGAGGACTCCACTTCCCGGTCTGGTGTTGAGGACTCCACTTCCCGGTCTGGTGTTGAGGACCCACTCCCGGTCTGGTGTTGAGGACTCCACTCGGTCTGGTGTTGAGGACTCCACTCTGTCTGTGTTGAGGACCCACCCTGTCTGGTGTTGAGGACCCACTCCGGTCTGGTGTTGAGGACTCCACTTCCCGGTCTGTGTTAAGGACCCACTCCGGTCTGGTGTTGAGGACCCACTTCCCGGTCTGGTGTTGAGGACCCACTCCCGGTCTGGTGTTGAGGACTCCACTCCCGGTCTGGGTTGAGGACTCCACTTCCCGGTCTGGTGGTGAGGACTCCACTTCCCGGTCTGGTGTTGAGGACTCCACCTGGTTCAGGAGACCACTTCCCGGTCTGGTGTTGAGGACTCCACTTCCCGGTCTGGTGTTGAGGATCACTCTTGGTCTGGTGTTGAGGACCCACTCCTCGGTCTGTGTTGAGGACTCCACTTCCCGGTCTGGTGTTGAGGACCCACCCGGTCTGGTGTTGAGGAGTTTTCAATCAGTTGGATGTTTCCCTCCCTCCCACTCTGGAGCCCCCTCCTCCCCTTCCCACTCTGCGCCTCCCACTCGAGCCTCCCACCCCTCCCACTCTGAGCCCCTCCCTCCCCCTCCCACTCTGCGCCCCTCCTCCCCCTTCCCACTCTGAGCCCCTCCCCACCCCCTTCCAATCTGCGTCCCTCCCATCCCCCTTCCCACTCTGGCCTCCCCACCCCTTCCCACTCTGCGTCCCTCCCATCCTCCTTCCCACTTCACCCCCTCACCCCAAGAGCAAACTGATAACAGAATTTAATATGTTATTATTATTAGTGGCGCCAGACGGTACAAGGACAACATGTAATAGAACTGTCACAAAGTAAAACGGTATGAAAAGGTTCCAAGTCGTGGATAAGTGAAAAAAGAACAATTTTACGCGCATGTATAAAGTTAATTAAAAACTCAGCGGATTGGCGAACATTGTATTTTTTTCCTACCTGTTGGGGTATCCATGGTAGAGGTTATAGTCAGGAGACAAAGGAGATCACCTGCCACGTGGAGCCGATTACTCTGTTTCGATGTGATGCTTAACAGCGTGGAAAGACCCGCTTCATAGAGAGAGGCAGACGAGAATGGCAGAAGCACCAGGATACCGCGATCCGTTGTCACCCAAAACTCAAGTCAAGCTCTTCGAATGTGTCTTTGGCAAATAGATCACTTCGGTGTTCAAGGAATTCATCTCACACCGCCTCTAGTATGTTATCCACGCGAAGGTTGACAGAAAAAAAAAGATTCCTCACAATTGTTGCCTCAGTCTCTCTAAATCAGGATAATACTTATGAAATTCTATCCCCAGTGACTGTAGATGATCAACAATGTCACTTTTCAGTACAGGATCAAGCTGCATTAACGCTGTGCTATTATACTGCCATACAGATTAAGATTATCATTAGGTCATATGGTTTAAACTCTGGTACTCTGCTATGAGGGTCAAGCCTTATTTAACTGTATTATGAACTCAAATGGTTTTAATTACCACCAAGGTCCCCCGAAATGTACCATAGCCCCACATGAACCACTGGTATAAACTAGCCCCCACATGAACCACTGGTATAAACTAGCCCCCACATGAACCACTGGTATAAACTAGCCCCACATGAACCACTGGTATAAACTAGCCCCCACAGGAACCACTGGTATAAACTAGCCCCCACATGAACCACTGGTATAACCAGGCCTCTACAGGAACCGATGGTATAACCAGTTCTCGCATGAACCACTGGTATAAACCAGCTCCCCCACATGAACCATCACTGGTATAAACTAGCCCCACAGAAATCCATTGTATAAATCCAGCTCTCTACATGAACCACTGGTATAAACTAGCCCCTCACAGGAACCACACTGGTATAAACTAGTTCTACAGGAACCACTGGTATAACTAGCCCCCTCACAGGAACTACCATAAACTAGCCCCATAGAACCACTGGTATAAACTAGCCCCTACAGAACCACTGATATAAATCCAGTTCCCCCACAGGAACCACTGGCATAAATCAGCCCCACATGAACCACTGGTAAACTAGCCCACAGGAACCACTGGTATAAACTAGCCCCTCACAGGAACAACTGGTATAAACTTGAATTCTACATGAACCACTCTGGTATAAACTAGCCCCACAGGAACCACCTCATAAACTAGGCCCCACATGAACCACTGGGTGGTGTAACCAGCCCCACAGGAACCACAGGTATAACTAGCCTCACATGAAACCACACTGGTATAACCAGCACCCACATGAACCACTGGCAGAACTAGCCTCAGCAGGAACCACTGGTATACACTAGCCCCACATTAACCACTGGTATAAACTAGCCCCCACAGGAACCACTGGTATACACTAGCCCCACATTAACCACTGGTATAAACTAGCACCCACATGAACCACTGGTATAAACTAGCATCCACATGAACCACTGGTATAAACTAGCCCCCACATGAACCACTGGTATAAGCTATCATATTTAGCTTTCAGGCGGCAGAGTTAAGTTACGTGACCCACCTATATAAAGAAGGTTTAGCGACGCTCCTGGCCAGACCCCAACAGCGCCTCGCCTTGGCCTGTGTATTATGGATACTGTCATCCCTCCCCCCCCCCCACTCCCTTCTCCTCCCTCTTGTGCACCACCAGACAGTCATGAGGACGATGATTTAACCCTTTGAGGACGATGATTTAACCCTTTGAGGACGATGATTTAACCCTTTGAGGACGATGATTTAACCCTTTGAGGACGATGATTTAACTCTTTGAGGACGATGATTTAACCCTTTGAGGACGATGATTTAACCCTTTGAGGACGATGATTTAACCCTTTGAGGACGATGATTTAACCCTTTGAGGACGACAATCTCCCGTATTCGTCACCTTGGTCTCCATTGTCTCCAAGGACTCACTACTCTCACGTGTCCTCCTGGGCTATCTGAAGTCACTCTTGGTCTCACAATATGGTCTCACAATATGGTCTCACAATATGGTCTCACAATATGGTCTCACAATATGGTCTCACAATATGGTCCCACAATATGGTCTCACAATATGGTCCCACAATATGGTCTCACAATATGGTCCCACAATATGGTCTCACAATATGGTCTCACAATATGGTCTCACAATATGGTCTCACAATATGGTCCCACAATATGGTCCCACAATATGGTCCCACAATATGGTCCCACAATATGGTCCCACAATATGGTCTCACAATATGGTCCCACAATATGGTCTCACAATACGGCCTCACAATATGGTCTCACAATATGGTCCCACAATATGGTCTCACAATATGGTCTCACAATATATCACAAACACCATTTAAGAATTACTCGTGACGTCAGCAATATATTCTGAGTTTCATTGTTACTATTCAAAGGGAAAACATTTATACATGTCATTGTTACCTCGCTTGGTATAACAATAATAATAATAATACTCTAAGCATATTGTGTACTGCATCCAATTGGCAACACTGGGAGGGGGGATGAAGGTCGTAGCATCAAAATAACAGTGTTGTCAATTCCCTCTCTGGTGGTGGACGGCCTATTTTACAGTCCATTAAAACACCAACTTGTGACTACATCAAGAGTGATAGTGACTCCTACAGGTAGAGAGTGACTATAACACTAAATATACAGTGTTATAATCTTGCTACATCTACAGTATCGTCAGCCACTTCTACAATAGACCTACTTCAGACACACTTATTATGCCTCAACAAACTTCACCTGACTTGCTCTCTCAAGTCACCTTAATTGAATCAACTCAAGGCTCACCTGAACCTAAGTTAACATTACGTGATTTCTCCTGAGTAATACTACACGGTCATAACTAACACAATATATACATATATATATATTCTATCACTGCTAAAATATCTAAGTTAATTATTTATAGATTTTAATTAACACTACACTTGCCCTGCCCTCAAACACCTTGCTATCCGTACACACACACATACACACACACACACACCTCTGGATAGCACTGACCCAAACTCCTCTGGTCGCTGCCATCATTCCACACGGTTACGCCAAACTTAAATTAACCCAACCTTACTTAACACTGTGCGTCACGTATACATAAAACTTTACTTAATTATTCAAGGTCAAGTTTAATTAGGTAGCTAAACTTCTGCTCATCAGAGTTCAAGATTGAATAGAGATTTTTTTGTTGATGTTGTTTTATGTTCTCGTGTTGGTTTGTCCCGTAAAGTTTATGTATAAATTAAGGTGTAATTAGCGAGCCGCGATACAGGTGAAATATGGTACGTGTTTTTATCTCAATATGTGTGGGAGTGTAAGGTGTCAGCATGTAATAACTTGGCCTCAAAGACTGTCAGCATGTAATAACTTGGCCTCAAAGACTGTCAGCATGTAATAACTTGGCCTCAAAGACTGTCAGCATGTAATAACTTGGCCTCAAAGACTGTCAGCATGTAATAACTTGGCCTCAAAGACTGTCAGCATGTAATAACTTGGCCTCAATGACTGTCAGCATGTAATAACTTGGCCTCAAAGACTGTCAGAATGTAATAACTTGGCCTCAAAGACTGTCAGAATGTAATAACTTGGCCTCAAAGACTGTCAGAATGTAATAACTTGGCCTCAAAGACTGTCAAAATGTAATAACTTGGCCTCAAAGACTGTCAAAATGTAATAACTTGGCCTCAAAGACTGTCAGAATGCAATAACTTGGCCTCAAAGACTGTCAGCATGTAATAACTTGGCCTCAAAGACTGTCAGAATATAATAACTTGGCCTCAAAGACTGTCAGCATGTAATATCTGTCCTCCACGTCTCATCTTTCCTCGCCGCTGTCCTCCTCCCGTTCCACAATTTCTCTGTTCATCGATTCATTACCTACAGAGAAAATCCTCCCCCCCTCCCCTCTCTCTGTGTTGTATTCCTAGAAGTAATTATCGTGGTTAATGTGTTACTTGTTGCTTATATGAGGAACGTGTTACTTGGTGGTTGTCATAAGTTACCTATAATGTTACTTGAATACTTAGCGGTTGTCATAAGTTACCTATAATGTTACTTGAATACTTAGCGGTTGCCATAAGTTACCTATAATGTTACTTGAATACTTAGCGGTTGTCATAAGTTACCTATAATGTTACTTGAATACTTAGCGGTTGTCATACGTTATCTATACTGTCACCGTAACACCAAGTTGTCATCCGTTACCTACAATGTCACTTGTCATTCGTTACCAAACATATATTGAACGAACATTTTCAAGAGTACTGAGGATCGTGACTTGCACTTGTCTCAGTGTTGTACCGAGGGGGAGAGGTTAGGTTAGGTCAGATTAGGTTAGGTTAGATAAGGTTAGGTTGGGTTAGGTTAGGTTAGATTAGATTAGGTTAGGTTAGATTAGGGTGACAGCCGGGGCCTCGTCTCAACCAATACAATCAGTGTGTGTGTGTGTGTGTGTGTGTGTGTGTGTGTGTGTGTGTGTGTGTGTGTCAGTTCTTTACTCTACCCTTCACACAGCAACTACTGGTACTAGAAGCCTCTGCCTCCCATATTCACCACTGACTACAAAACACTATTGGCCCGTGAGCGCTACACAGTGTTACGACATAAAGCATTTCCAGATCACCTGAAGAATTGTCACCCCAGAGTTCGGCAGGGTGACGATTCTTCAGGTGAGATATCCTGGGGTGACGATTCTTCAGGTGATCCGTATTTCTTGTTTCTCGTGAGTAGTGTCGTCGGCCTGGTAGTCACTGAGGGGTAAGGGAGCCCAGTGTCTTATATTTTATCACCTGTGTCACTATGATGTTAAGGCGATACGTCTCTCTCTCTCTTTCACTTTTTGTCTCTTTTTCCCTCCTCTCTCTCTCTCTCTCTCTCTCTCTCTCTCTCTCTCTCTCCCCATCACACACACTGAGGTAGAGTGTTTGTCGTGGTGACGGGGCAGGTCCTGGTGAGCCACCCAGTGTCAACAAAGCCTGAACCGACCCCATGCTGTGCTCGACCCCTTCCCTCCCTCTTAACCAGGGATGGATCACCATAAACCCCTTACTTGGATGACCTCAATGACCTCACGAATATTACCTTAATGACCTCACGAATATGACCACAATGACCTCACGAATATGACCTCAATGACCTCACGAATATGACCTCAATGACCTCACGAATATGACCACAATGACCTCACGAATATGACCTCAATGACCTCACATATATGACCACAATGACCTCACGAATATGACCTCAATGACCTCACGAATATGATCTCAATGACCTCACATATATGACCTCAATGACCTCACGAATGATCTCAATGACCTCACATATATGACCTCAATGACCTCATGTGTATGACCAAAATGACCTCACGTGGATGACCTTAGACCCCACATGGATGATCTCAATGACCTTTCACCTGTATGACCTCACGTATATGTCCTCAATGACCTCACATGGATGATCGCAATGACCTTATGTATGACCTCAATGACCCTACGTATATGACCTCAATGACCTCACGTGGATGAATCACAGATGGATGACCCGCAACATTACAGACATTGAACGCGGATGATCAAGCACACATGAACAACTTACTGTATATGGATGATTATTATATTAATAGTAACAACATCAACAACTGGAACTTAATAAAATAAAAATAATAAAGTATAAATCCAATTAGGTGTTTACAGGTGAGGTGAAATTAAGGTGACCGATCCCTCCCTTACTCTCTCACCTTCCCTCACCTCCAAAAACCACCCCTTCCTTCCCTCCCTCACTCCCTCACCTCCAAAAACCACCCCTTCCTTCCCCCCCCTCACTCTCTCACCTTCCCTCACCTCCAAATACCACCCCTTCCTTCCCCCCCTCACTCTCTCACCTTCCTTGACCGTCAATGTTTACAAATTAAACAGGAATGATCTTCACTTGCAAAGGGGTACCAGACCTCTCTCTCTCTCTCTCTCTCTCTCTCTCAGCTCCCCCAAGAACTCATCAGCACCCAATCCCCCATAGACACACTAACGCTATTACCTTCCTAAGAATACTACCACACCATCACCCACACGAACCATACTATCTGCCACACTACCACACCATCAACCACACTACCACACCATTAGCCACACTACCACACCACCAGCCACACTACCACATGTACAAGATAGTAGGGGTATAGTCAGGACAGTTGGTAGTGTGACTCCAGGGTGTAAAGATATTATTATATATTTACACAGACTCAGTACAGTATACAAAACACAAATGGAAGTTACAGCTTTATTTTACTAGATCAACAGGTAGGGGGGGGAGGGGGGAGATTAATGGGATTTCGTATACAATATATCGTAGATTAGTGTATAATCCTATTACCCAACAAGCAAAATGGTCACTTCCACTATGTCGATCGTTGGGAAGGTCCAGGATCACCGCGGTACTATCGTCGACACAGCCAGCTCTTAGGTTGACACAATGAGTAAGATAGCTCGCTCGCTACTTCTTATCAGTTTTCACAGAAGAAATTTGCGATGTAATTACAGAGGTGGAACTGATATTTAAGGGAAAGGAAGAAGAGAAATTAAAGAAAATCACTATCAGAAAAGAGGATGTTCTTAAGAAGATAAATAAACTAAAGAAAACAAAATCCCCAGGGCGGATGAAATTTTTCCTCGAGTCTTGAAAGAGTGTAGGGAACAGATTAGTGGACCCCTCGTAAACTTATTTACAAAATCATTAGACACTGGAGTTGTGCCAGACTTGTGGAAACAGGCAAATGTAGTACCCATATTCAAAAAGGGAGAAAGAGCATCAGCGTCAAATTGCCGGCCGATCAGTTTGACGTCCGTAGTGGGGAAATTTCTTGAATCAATTATAGCAGATAGCATCCGATCGCATCTAGAGAAAAGCAAATTAATCTACGACTCTCAACATGGGTTTACAAAGGGAAAATCTTGTCTAACAAATCTGCTAACGTTTTTTAGGAAAGTCTTCGAGGTAGTAGATAATGACGAAAATTACGATGTTATTTACTTAGACTTCAGCAAAGCGTTTGACAGAGTACCGCATCAGAGGCTTCTGAGAAAAATTAAGGCTCATGGTATCGAGGGGAAGTTTTAAATTGGATAAAATCATGGCTCACCGATAGAACGCAGAGGGTCAGCGTAGATGGTGTTAAATCTGAGTGGGGCCGTGTAACCAGTGGGGTTCCCCAGGGGTCAGTACTAGGCCCACTCTTGTTCATAATCTACATAAACGATCTAGATACTGGGATCAGCAGTGACATAAGCAAGTTTGCGGATGACACCAAAAGAGGGCGGCAAATTAATTCGGGGCAGGATGCTAATGCATTACAGGAGGATCTAAATAAACTGCAGGGGTGGTCTGAAAAATGGCAAATGAAATTCAACACCAGCAAGTGCAGCGTACTTAATATTGGAAGAACAAAACTTATAAATACAGTCAACCGAGAGAAGTCGACTTGTGAAAGAGACCTAGGAGTACTTGTAAGCCCGGACCTACGGCCTAGAAAACAGTGCGTTAATGTTCGAAATAAGGCAAACAGAGTATTGGGTTTTATAACTAGAAGTGTAAGTAACAAGAGTGCAGAGGTCTTATTGCAACTATATCTTGCGCTAGTCAGGCCGCACCTCGATTATGCGGTTCAGTTCTGGTGCACTTATTATAGAATGGATATAAATTCACTAGAGTCGGTGCAGCGAAGAATGACAAAAATGATTCCAGGACTTAGAAACCTTCCATATCAGGATAGGTTAAAGAAACTTAACTTGCATTCCTTAGAAAGACGAAGAGTGCGGGGAGATATGATAGAAGTATTTAAGTGGGTGAAAGGAATCAATAAAGGGGATATAGATAAAGTTCTTATAATATCCGAGCAGGATAGGACTCGGAGCAACGGATTCAAGTTGGATAAGTTTAGGTTTCTGAGGGAGATAGGAAGAAACTGGTTCACAAATAGGGTGGTGGAAGAGTGGAACAAGCTTAGCAACTTTGTAGTAAGTGCGGGAACTCTGGAAAGTTTCAAAAGGAGGCTAGATAGATTCATGGATAATAGAGAGTGGTAGTAACTCTAGACAGGAGCTGCCATGCACAGGCCAACCGGCCTATGGCAGACTCCTTATGTTCTTATGTACTTGTTGTTGGTCTTCTCCTGGTGAGACGACAAATGTGACTGGTGAGCGAGTGTTGCTGGCCCCTTCACGGTAGGTCTAAGGGAGGGATCCCTATCATATGCGATGTCCTGCCTTGAAGGAGAGTTGGCAGTGAATGGTTGTCAAGGGCGGTTGGTGTCAACGACCGTCTTGACAGATATTGCAAGTCAATATCGGTCCCATTCATTGACAACTGGGACAACTTCTACGGCAGAAGGGACCTTTATGCTAGGGATGGGGTGCACCTGTTTCGGGATGGGGTGGCAACCCTGGCTGGGGCTCTAGAGGGGGCAGTTCAAAGGATATCGAAGTCTTTAAACTGCTAGGGGAACATATGGGCACGGGGGTGGGGGAAACTGCAGTGGGAGCGGGTAAACAAAGTAAAAGATTACAGGGAAATAGTGTTAGGAATGATGACAAAACTAAATTAAATAGGGAGTTTAAAACTAAACGCGGTAAAGGGAGGACTCAGAACACGACTAACTTAAAGGTCTACTACGCGAACAGTAGAAGCATGAGAAACAAAATGGATGATATTAGGGCCTTGGTATGTACCGAAAAAAACGATATAATAGCATTCACTGAAGCATGGATCAACCTAGACTCACGCGAGTTGCCGGTCGAATACCAAATTGCGGGTTACCAATTGTTCCATACGGATAGGCAAACCAGGAAAGGAGGCGGAGTTGCAATCTATGTTAGGGATAATCTGAAGTGTGAAATAAATAAGGAAATAAAAACTGAGAGGAATACAGAAACAATTTGGATAGAATTAATCGACGGTAAGGAAAAATTAATCACAGGAGTAATATATAGACCTCCCAATCTTGATAGAGCCAATGAGCGACTTATCTGGGATGAAATGCGCAGGGCTTCCATACACAACAAAGTCTGTATAGTAGGCGAATTTAACCTTGGCCAAATAGATTGGACTGACCTTACGGGTAACTCAGAATCAGAGGATTTTCTCGAGACGATCCAGGACTGTTTCCTAAGTCAACATATAACCGAACCCACACGGGGTAATAATATACTCGATTTAGTTCTGTCGAACAGAGAAAACCTCATTAGCAATGTCGAGGTAGGGAACGAGCTTGCAAACAGAGATCACAAAGAAATTTGATTCCAGTTAGATTTTCAGGGTAGACATAAGGAAAGTTCCACTGAAGTACCAGATTTCAGAAGGGCAAACTTTGACAGTTTAAAGAGGCAGCTGAGAGAGGGGGTGCTGCGCTTGTCCGTGAACCTGACAGATGACTCCGACCTGATAACGAGATCTGAGATTGCCGAGTTCCACGACAATTTAAATAATGAGTTACTTAATGCACAAAGGCAGAACATACCATACAAAAAACTCAGATCAGACAACAATGACCCTAAATGGATAAATAATTATTTAAAGAACATCATTGGCCAAAGGAAGGCTATAGGTAGAAGGATAAAGCGTGGCGAAATTTACCTCCAGGATTATTATAAGGTATTGGCTAGGTTAAACCGAGAAAAGGAAAGCCAAGAGGAATAATGAGGTAGATAGCAAGGAGGCTAAGACAAACCCCAAAGGATTCTACCAAATGTATCAAACTAAACACAAGAAAGATTGGACCAATACAGACAAGATAATCAAGTAGCCAACTGATAACGACGGAGAAATGAGCAATAATCTGAATAAATATTTTTAACAGTTTTCACCAATCGGTAAATTCTAAAATGATACCCGAGGCACCGACTCTATCTGGAGATGGTGAAGAAATAAATTAAGCGAGATAGTAGTGACTAGTAACGATGCTAGTAAGCAAATAGACACACTAAAGCCTAATAAGTCACCAGGTCCCGATGAGATATTTGCCAGAGAATTAAAGGAATGTAAGGAAGAGCTTAGTATGCCTTAGCAAAGTTGTTTAACAAGTCCTTAAAAACAGGTGTAGTACCAGAATCCTGGAGGATAGCGAATGTAATACCGATTTTCAAGAAGGGAGATAGATCACTTTCCTCTAATTACCTTCCAATCAGTCTAACATCAATTGTAGGCAAATTACTGGAAGCAATCATTTCAACCTATTCGAAATCACCTGGAGAGAAGCACCGATTGATCAATGATTCTTAGCGTGGCTTCACAAGCAGACGTTCTGTCTAACGATAACATTCTTTTCATCAGTTTCGAATCGGTGGACGAGGGGCACAATTATGATGTGGTATATCTTGGACTCTAGCAAAGCCTTCGACAGAGTCACCCACGGTAAAGACTAATTAGAAAGGTAGAAGCACATGGCATCAAAGGTAACATCCTTAAAATGGTTTAGGCATGGTTACAGGCAGGAAACAGCTTAGTGAGCATTAACAAGCACTAAGTCCATTGAGCAACGTCACAAGTGGAGTTCCCCATACCAGTATTTCTGGGACCATTATTGTTTATTATATACAAAAACGACATAGATATCGGCATAGACAGCAATATAAGTAAATTTGCTGATGACACTAAAATAGGACGTGTAATTAAATCTGACGAGGACTCTGCACAACTACAGGAAGATCTAAACAATTTTTCGAATGGTCGGAAAAATGACAGATGAAATTCATTGTGGACAAATGTAAAGTACTCAGTATAGGAGATGTAAATAGGGAAACCAGTTACCAGATGAACAACGATGTCATTGTGGAATCCGACTGCGAGAGAGATTTAGGAGTAATGATAAGTAGGAATCTTAAGCCAAGTAAACAATGTGTTTTTGCTCGTAACAAGGCTAATAAAGTACTCTAGTTCATACAAAGTAAGTTAGTTACAAGACTAGCGAGGTTATCCCAAACTGGTATCTTGCGCTAGACCTCACCTGGATTACGCAGTTCAGTTCTGGTCACCGTATTACAGAATGGATATAGAATCCTTGGAAAGAATTCAGAGGAGAATGACAAGACTAATCCCGGGCATTAGGAGCCTTGAGTATAGAGACAGGTTAAAGCATCTTAATTTGCACTTCCTCGAGAGACGTAGAGCGAGGGGCGACCTGATAGAGGTGTATAAATGGAAGTCAGGACTAAACAAAGGGGACATTACAAAGGTATTCAAACTATCCAACCAGGCGCGAACTCGTAACAATGGTTTTAAATTAGACAAATTTAGATTTAGGCGTGAAATAGGTAAACACTGGTTTGGAAACAGAGTAGTGGATGAATGGAACAAGTTACCAAATATCATCATTAACTCGAATACGCTGAATAGCTTCAAACATAGGTTGGGTGCTTATATGAGCAATAGGGGTTGGGTGTAAACGGGACTGCCCAGTATGGGTCAATAGGCCCGCTGCAGTTTCCTCCATTCTTATGTTCTTATGCTTAGTGTCTCCTAATTATCATCGCCTTGGGTGTGTCTGGTCAGGTGTGTTTGGTCAGGTGTAGGTGTATTGGCTAGAACTCATTCTCCCTTCAGTACCGTGACCTCTGTTGGGTCAGGTCTTTAATCTCGCTTTAATTACGGTAGGTGTGGGTCAACTTACGTAAGTGTACACCTGCTCCCCTAGTTACTGCTATGTGTGTGTTATTGTACTGGTTTGCAGGTTTTTGGTCTGATAGATAATCATTATAACATCATCAGCCACACTACCACACCATCTACCACACTATATACCAAACTACCACACCATCAGCCACATTACCACACCGTCTATCACACTACCATACCGTCTACCACACCATCAGCCACACGACCACACTCCCTCACCACACCACCACCCACACCCCAATACGCTCCACCGATCATCCCTTTACAGCACACAATAATAATTCACTAGACAAAGCCAATAAGACCCAGCCATCATAAGACTATATAATCCCCTTTGGTCTATACTGAAGCTTAAGCTCCACTAAATTACTCTTTACTGAGAAACAATTAAGAGACGTTCCAATGAGAAATAAAACTCTCACTAGATACAGTTTACCCTCGCGTGTGTCCCATTAATTGTTTCTAAATGGTAAATGTCTCGGTTATATATATATATCCCATTGCTATACTGCCCATTAAAAATAGTTATATATACGTGGCCTATAACTACTACATGGCCTATAATTACTACATGGCCTATAACTACTACGTGGCCTATAACTACTACATGGCCTATAATTACTACGTGGCCTATATTATACCATTACAGAGTATATAGTCTCTTTGGAGCACTTAATGGAGAGTTTTGCTGTAACAAGATAATATATGATAGTTCGGTGGGTGTGTGTGTGGGGGGGGGGAGGGGGCTGCCTTATGTGTAATTTACAGAGTAGGTTGCTTTAATACACTTACACACACACACACACAAAACTCCCTTCTGTGGGTGTATCATCAATCCTCTTCACTTCCTCTGACACACATATGACCCTAATGGTGTGCGTGTGTGTGTGTGTGTGTGCCCTCATTTTTATAGCCATCATTCATAATGCCTTTTGTAAGCGAATTATTTGCACTAATAATTATTTAAAATACTAGTATGTAAATTAAAAATAAATCAAATTGTATCAGGTAAAAATTTTTGTATAAAGCTCTTTTAGGTTGTTCAGTCAAGCCAATACTAACCTTCATGACCTGACTGGTATTGATTTTGGCTCGTGTGGGATAGATAGTTTTACCCCAAGTGTGGCCTTACGCGGGTACTGGTCACTTGTTGATGGTTTATGGGAGACGAGGTGCGTAGTGAATGGAGGGGCGGCTTGGGTGCCGCGTTGAGACGAGTGTAAAGGCCTGGCCTTAAGGATATAAATCCCTTGCCAGCCTAATGAGGATCTTATAAAAGGAAAGTCAAGAACCATGGGTTTCCAAGGGGTAACAAACAACCGTTAGAGATTAACATCTCTTTACTATGAAAATAATCACAATAATTGACACCACTCACACAAATATTAAATAAACAGCACTGGAGTCAAACAATTACTTGAAACAAAACAATCAATACAACAAAGTACAGGTATTTCCTACGGCTGCAGATGAATCTTCCTCCTGACCAGCACGGTGGAATGTTCTGGTAACGTGGTGATCCGCTCTCAGGGGGAAGGTCCAGGCAGCATCCTCACTTGGCGTTGGTGGGCGATGTCTTGCCACACAGGAGAGACGCCAGGGCATGGACGGTGGATAGGGCGTAGAGGAAGTGGCGATGACGTGGCAGCCGCGGCAGTAGCTGGTGACCAGAGTTGACAGCCGAATAGTGAAGGACTGGGGAATCAGCCAACGAGCCTCAGATGAGTACACGACCAGAGTTTGATCGAACAGCGGGGTGAAGTAACAGCTGTGTTGACAGCTGGCTAGTGTCTGGTGTGCGACGAGGCAGCAGCGACCTTCTCACCTCTGTCTACCCCCCCCCCCTAGTGGAGCCGTGAACAAGCAAACGAGCGGCGGCGGCGGACAACCATCCTGCTCGTTACAGCCTTTACAGCGAGGACAGGTGTGGTGTAATGGTCAGCATGCTCGTCTCGAAGGCGAGTGGACCCGGGTTCGATTCCCGGGGAGGGTGAAACTATGGGGAAGTTTCTTTATACCATTTGCCTCTGTCTACCCAGCAGTAATTGGGGACCTGGATGTTAATGTGTTTCCGGATTGTGTTCCGGGGTAGTGGTTAGCCAGTGCAGTTGACGAGTTGTCCGGTCTTCTCAGACTATTCTTTGACACTGAGTCATGCAACACGATTCTGAGTGACAGCAAAAGTAGTGTGTGTGTGTGTTTAAGCTCCCGCCTACAGGGATAACACAGTGAATATTAGGACCATAAACACCATAAAAAGAGGACACACACACACACACAGACACACACACACACACACAGACACACACACACACAGACACACACACACACACAGACAGACAGACACACACACACACACACACACAGACACACACACACACACACAGACACACACACACACAGACACACAGTACCAACAATGAACTCCTGATTTGCACCTCATCGTAAAAGCACCCCACATAACCATAACCTCCCCTCCTCCCCCCTTTACACGGTAAGATAATTAATTAATGAACACGGGATAATTAAACACGGGAGAGCACAGCGGTGTAAAAAATATTCGTGAATATAAATTGCTTTGCGAGGTTCCATTTACACTTTGGATGACTGAAAGGTGAACGGATAGGTTAGGTTACCAGGTCAGGAATAATGGTGTAACCTGACCTGAGGATGGAGGTGTGTGGTGGACAGTGTCTTACCTGGACACCACAACCACACATATGTCTCCACAACTACCAGGAGTACTGCAACCATCACACACACACACACACACACACGCACACAGAGAACAAGAAGGATGAAGAGGAGGAGAAGAAGAGGCACACAAATCGGGAAAATGTCTTTCTGGGGAAAATGAGAGAAGGGAGGGAGGGAGGGAGGGAGGGAGGGGGGGAGGTGTGGTGAGAGGAGCCCCTCTACCCCCCGCCTAGTATCACAACTCAAGACTTCCCACCAACATTAAAAAGTTGCTTTGCCACTTTCTTGACGGCAGTAATGCCAGACTGAGGGTAGGACAACACACAGGAGAGACCTTCCCACTCATGAGCGGAGTACCTCAGGGGAGCGTCCTCTCCCCCACCCTATATAATATCTACACAAGTGACACTCCGCCTCCCACTAGAATAGGTAACGAAGATATTATATATGCAGATGACATCACTCAAATAACAAAACGTCAAGGAAAATCGCGAGCGTTACAGATCGACAACACCAGGCGGGAACTAGAAAGGGTAAATAATTACGAAAAACAATGGAAAATCCAAACCAGTCTCCCGAAATTCACAGTGATACCCTTATGCAGAAGGAAATCCCATCCATTAGTAACCAATAATGTCCAGATAGAATACAAAAGCAGAGGCACCCTCCTGGGCCTACATATATCCACGACAGGTTACTCCCATCATGTCCACAGCAGGAAGGAAAAGGCAAGAAGAGAGCTGAGAAAACTATACCCCTTTAAAGCGCTTCCTGAGAATATAAAACTCCGCCTGGTTACATCATTTATCATACCGATATTAACTTACCCAGCAATACCTCTTCATACTATGAGCACCACACAAATATTAAAATTACAGGTGGTCCAAAATAAAGTCCTAAGATTCGTCACAGGTGAAAGTTACCCCTTCACCAGAACCACAGCCGAGATACATAGAGACCTGAGAATGAAACCCATCAACCAGCAGCTGCACACCCTGGCCAGCAGAGTCTGGCTAAAGATAGAACGATCAGAGCAAGAACTCCTTCGAAGACTCTCACCAGACAACGTCAACAACCATACATGGTTCCCAAAAAATTACCAAATCTCAAAAGGTCCATTACCACCCCCGATCTATACGACCAGGCAATAGACAACCTCCCTAGACCAGCATCCGCCAGTAGGGTCGGCGGAATATGAAATAGGGCCCTTAAAACTAACCCATGACACAACCCTAACACACCATTAGCTTAGCTAGGCGGTCAGCCCGCTCTCTCTTACCTCCTAAATTTCTTCAATTTCCGAACTATAACTCCCTTCCCCACCTCTACTCTTCTTTCACCTTCCTTTCTCTACAAGAAAAAATCACACGGGGTGGAGACACACCTACCTCGTTAGTGTTGCTCAAATAATAAACACCTGGAGGGATTTTCTTCACGTAGAGAGTGCAGCACCAACCACCACCTACACACACAACAATATCTCGCCAGCTTGGACCCGAACCATGGACCTCAGGGTGGGAAGTGGGAGCGTTACCAATGTGTCACAATTTCAACAAAGGCTGACTTAAGCTTTGTTTTTCACACAAACCTTTGGTGACGTATTGTTGCTATATTGAGGTCTGCGTGAATTTGGACTTGTGGTTATCAGCATATATATATATATATATATATATATATATATATATATATATATATATATATATATATATATATATGCAAGTAAATCACTGTAGGTGCGCGTGATCTAGGTATATGCTGATAACCACAAGGGAAGGAAGAAAACACGAAGTTCCCGCGCTGTGTAATTCACATCTTCAGGGGTGAGTACAG
>NW_024754281.1:0-2815 GCF_018991925.1 Homarus americanus | reverse complement strand
GGCTTCTACCATTTATAACTTACAATATGGGGCTTCTACCATTTATATCTTACAATATGGGGCTTCTACCATTTATAACTTACAATATGGGGCTTCTACCATTTATAACTTACAATATGGGCTTCTACCATTTATAACTTACAATGGGCTTCTGCCATTTATAACTTACAATATGGGGCTTCTACCATTTATAAATCTACAATATGGGGCTTCTACCATTTATAACTTACAATATGGGGCTTATCTACCATTAATAACTTACAATATGGGGCTTATCTACCATTAATAACTTACAATATGGGGCTTATCTACCATTTATAATTAAGACAATATGGGGCTTCACCATTAATAACTTACAATATGGGGCTTATCTACCATTTATAATTAAGACAATATGGGCTTCTACCATTTATAACTTACAATATGGGGCTTCTACCATTTATATCTTACAATATGGGGCTTCTACCATTTATAACTTACAATATGGGGCTTCTACCATTTATAACTTATTAATATGGGGCTTCTACCTATTTATAACTTACAATATGGGGCTTGCCATTTATAACTTACAATATGGGGCTTCTACCATTTATAACTTACAATATGGGGCTTCTACCATTTATAACTTACAATATGGGGCTTCTGCCATTTATAACTTACATTATAGCTTCTACCATTTATAACTTACGATATGGGCTTCACCAGTTATAACTTACAATATGGGGCTTCTACCATTTATAACTTACAATATGGGGCTTCTACCATTTATAACTTACAATATGGGCTTCTACCATTTATAACTTACAATATGGGGCTTCTACCATTTATAACTTACAATATGGGGCTTCTACCATTTATAATTAAGACAATATGGGGCTTCTACCATTTATAACTTACAATATGGGGCTTCTACCATTTATAACTTACAATATGGGGGTTTCTACCATTTATAACTTACAATATGGGGCTTATCTACCATTTATAACTTACAATATGGGCTTCTACCATTTATAACTTACAATATGGGGCTTCTACCATTTATAACTTACAATATGGGCTTCTGCCATTTATAACTTACAATATGGGGCTTCTACCATTTATAAATTACAATATAGCTTCTACCATTTATAATTAAGACAATATGGGGCTTCTACCATTTATAACTTTACAATATGGGGCTTCTACCATTTATAAATTATAATATGGGGCTTCTACCATTTATAACTTACAATATGGGCTTCTACCATTTATAATTAAGACAATATGGGGCTTCTACCATTTATAATTAAGACAATATGGGGCTTCTACCATTTATAACTTACAATATGGGGCTTCTACCATTTATAATTAAGACAATATGGGGCTTCTACCATTTATAATTAAGACAATATGGGGCTTCTACCATTTATAATTAAGACAATATGGGGCTTCTACCATTTATAACTTACAATATGGGGCTTCTACCATTTATAACTTACAATATGGGGCTTCTACCATTTATAATTAAGACAATATGGGGCTTCTACCATTTATAACTTACAATATGGGGCTTCTACCATTTATAACTTACAATATGGGGCTTCTACCATTTATAACTTACAATATGGGGCTTCTACCATTTATAATTAAGACAATATGGCGTCTATCTATCTATATATTTTACGAGTATGAAGAATATCTCCCCGTGTTGGTTACTATGGGTGGAAATAATACCAGGAGTTGTTGTGGTGTGGTGTTGGTGGTTGCGTGGGATGGTGGTTGCGTGGGATGGTGGTAGTGGTGGTTGTGTGGGATGGTGGTAGTGGTGGTTGTTGCATGGGATGGTGGTAGTGGTGAGTTGTGGTGCGTGTGTTGTGAGTACAGTATTGTGTTATGAGTACAGTGTCATATGAGTGTCGTGTCGTCTCCGCATCGTATCAAACAAGCATGTTAAATGCCCCCCCACTAAACACTATAATACGTATCGTAATTTTAATCCTAACTTGTCACATTAGCAAGCTAGTGTGTGTGTGTGTGTGTGTGTGTGTGTGTGTGTGTAATGTTGTGTGTATCTCAGTGTAGGCGTGTGTATCTCAGTGTAGGCGTGTGTGTGTGTTTGTAATGCGTGTATCTCAGTGTAGGCGTGTGTGTGTGTATGTAATGTTGTGTGTATCTCAGTGTAGGTGTGTGTGTGTGTGTGTGTGTGTGTGTTTGTATGTAATGTGTGATAATGAATTTTGTCCCGGTGTCTAACTATTGGCTGTTTCTATCAGACTTGTCAAATTTACAGGATCATGTTGATGTATGTATGTATGTATGTAAGCATGCATGTATGTATGTATGTATGTATGTATGAATGTATGTATGTATGTATGTATGCATGTATGTATGTATGTATGTATGTATGTCCTAAACATTTACCTCTCCGCGTGTTGAGTCAGGTTAAGTTTGGTTAGGTTAGGTTAGGTTAAGTCCTAGGTTAAGTTAGGTTAGGTTAGGTTAGGTTAAGTCCTAGGTTAAGTTAGGTTAGGTTAGGTCAACGAGGAGCGCTTCAAAACGGACACAGGTTTATCGTGTCGTCCAGAAGCGCCTCTTTAAGCAGGAAGTTGTCGAGGGTTTGGTTCACGAGGCTCCCGTAAGTGTGCCATTGCCAGAGAACAGCAGGGAACACCGGGCGCTACTGATTGCTCGTGCTGGCGCTGCTGTTGTAATGGAGGGAAAGGATTTAGGTTGGAAGTAGATGTGGTGGGTATTGGAGTGGATTGTGTTGTGGGGTGGAGTGGATGGGGTTGTGGGGTGGAGTGGATGGGGTTGTGGGGTGGAGTAGATGGGGTTG
>NW_024754280.1:0-8317 GCF_018991925.1 Homarus americanus | reverse complement strand
CTGGTCGAGTATTACAAAGTCCCCCGAACGATTATAACAAAGGCCCCTGATCGAGTATAACAAAGTTCCCTGATCGAGTATAACAAAGTTCCCTGATCGAGTATAACAAAGCCCCCTGATCGAGTATAACAAAGTCCCCTGATCGAGTATAACAAAGTCCCCTGATCGAGTATAACAAAGGCCCCTGATCGAGTATAGCAAAGGACCCTAAAAGTCTATAACAATGTCCCCTGATCGAGTATAACAAAGCCCGCTCATCGAGTATAACAAAGTCCCCTGATCGAGGATAACAAAGTCCTTGATCGAGTATAACAAAGTCCCCTGATCGAGTATAACACATTCTCCTGATCGAGTATAACAAAGTCCCCTGATCCATTATAACAAAGGCCTCTGATCGAGTATAACAAAGGCCCCTCATCGAGTATAACAAAGTCCCCTGATCGAGTTTAACAAAGTCCCCTGATCGAGTATAACAAAGTCCCCTGATCGAGTATAACAAAGTCCCCTAATCGCGTATAACAAAGGCCCCTCAACGAGTTTAACAAAGGCCCCTCATCGAGTATAACAAAGTCCCCTGGTCGATTATAACAAAGGCCCCTCATGGAGTTTAACAAGGGCCCCTCATCGAGTATAACAAAGTCCCCTGGTCGAGTATAACAAACTCCCTTGTCGAGTATAACAAAGTCCCCTGATCGAGTATAACAAAGTCCCCTTAACGATTATAACAAAGGCCCCCTGATCAAGTATAACAAAGCCCCCTGATCGAGTATAACAAAGTCCCTTCATTGAGTATAACAAAGTCCCCTGATCGAGTATAACAAGGTCCCCTATTCGAGTATAACATAGTCCCCTGAACGATTATAACAAAGGCCCCTCATCGAGTAAAACAAAGCCCCCTAATCGAATATAACAAAAGCGCCTGAACGAGTATAACAAAGGCCCCTGATCGAGTATAACAAAGTTCCCTGATCGAGTATAACAAAGCCCCCTAATTGAGTATAACAAAGTCCCCCTTATAGAGAATAACAAAGTCCCCTGATCGAGTATAACAAAGCCCCCTGATCAAGTATAACAAAGGCTCCAAATCGAGTATAACAAAGTCCCAGGTCGAGTATAACAAAGTCCCCTGATCGAGTATAACAAAGGCCCCTGATCGAGTATAACAAAGGCCCCTGATCGAGTATAACAAAGTCCCCTGATCGAGTATAACAAAGCCCCCTCATCGAGTAAAACAAAGTCCCCTGATCCAGTATAACAAAGTCCCCTCACCGAGTATAATAAAGTTCCCTGATCGAGGATAACAAAGCCCCCTCATAGAGTATAACAAAGTCCCCTGATCGATTATAACAAAGTCCCCTGATCGGGTATAACAAAGGCCCCAGATCGAGTATAACAAAGGCCCCTCATCGAGTATAACAAAGTCCCATGATCGAGTATAAAAAAGTCACCTCATCGAAAATAACAAAGTCCCCTGATCGAGTATAACAAATTCCCCTGATCGAGTAGAACAAAGTCCCCTCATCGAGTATAACAAAGGCCCCTCATCGAGTATAACAAAGTCCCATGATCGAGAATAACAAAGTCCCTCATCGAATATAACAAAATCCCTTGATCGAGTATAACAAAGTCCCCTGATCGAGTATAACAAGGTCCCCTGTTCGAGTATAACATAGTCCCCTGAACGATTATAACAAAGGCCCCTGATCGAGTAAAACAAAGCCCCCTAATCGAATATAACAAAAGCGCCTGAACGAGTATAACAAAGGCCCCTGATCGAGTATAACAAAGTTCCCTGATCGAGTATAACAAAGCCCCCTAATTGAGTATAACAAAGTCCCCCTTATAGAGAATAACAAAGTCCCTTGATCGAGTATAACAAAGCCCCCTGATCAAGTATAACAAAGGCTCCAAATCGAGTATAACAAAGTCCCAGGTCGAGTATAACAAAGTCCCCTGATCGAGTATAACAAAGGCCGATGATCGAGTATAACAAAGGCCCCTGATCGAGTATAACAAAGTCCCTTGATCGAGTATAATAAAGTTCCCTGATCGAGGATAACAAAGCCCCCTCATAGAGTATAACAAAGTCCTCTGATCGATTATATCAAAGTCCCCTGATCGGGTATAACAAAGGCCCCTGATCGAGTATAACAAAGGCCACTCATCGAGTATAACAAAGTCCCATGATCAAGTATAAAAAAGTCCCCTCATCGAATATAACAAAGTCCCCTGATCGAGTATAACAAAGGCCCCTCATCGAGTATAACAAAGTCCCATGATCGAGAATAACAAAGTCCCTCATCGAATATAACAAAGTCCCCTGATTGAGTATAACAAAGTCCCCTGTTCGAGTATAACAAGGTTCCCTGTTCGAGTCTAACATAGTCCCTTGAACGATTATAGCAAAGGCCCCTGATCGAGTATAACAAAGCCCCCTGATCGAATATAACAAAAGCGCCTGAACGAGTATAACAAAGGCCCCTGATCGAATATAACAGGGTTCCCTGATCGCGTATAACAAAGCCCCCTAATTGAGTATAACAAAGTCCCCTTTATCGAGAAATAATACCTTTGATCGAGTATAACAAAGCCCCTGACAGTTATAACAAAGGGCCTCTAGATTGAGTGAGAACAAAGTCCCCTTTCGATTATGATAACAAAGCCCTTCGATCAAGTATAACAAAGGCCCCTCATCGAGAATAACAAAGTCCCCTGGTCGAGTATAACAAAGTCCCCTAATCGAGTTTAACAAATTCCCATGATCGAGAATAACAAAATTTCCCTGATCGAGTATAACAAAGCCCCCTCATCGAGTATAACAAAGTCCCCCTTATCGAGAATAACTAAGTCCCGTGATCGAGTATAACAAAGCCCCCTGATCAAGTATAACAAAGGCTCCAGATCGAGTATAACAAAGTCCCCTGGTCGAGTATAACAAAGTCCCCTGAACGATTATAACAAAGGCCCCTGATCGAGTATAACAAAGTTCCCTGATCGAGTATAACAAAGCCCCCTAATCGAGTATAACAAAGTCCCCTGATCGAGTATAACAAAGTCCCCTGATTGAGTATAACAAAGGCCCCTGATCGAGTTTAACAAAGGCCACTGATCGAGTCTAACAAAGTCCCCTTGTTGAGTATAACAAAGACGCCTGAACGAGTATAACAAAGGCCCCTGATCGAGTTAAATATAGTTCCCGATCGAGTATAACAAAGCCCCCTGATCGAGTATATAACAAAAGCCCTGATTTAGTATAACAAAGCCCCGGAATCGAGAATAACAAAGTCCCCTGATCGAGTATAACAAAGCCCTGATCAAGTATAAATAAAGGCCCCTGATCGAGTATAACAAAGTCCCATGGTCGAGTATAACAAAGTCCCCTGATCGAGTATAACAAAGGCCCATGATCGAGTATAACAAAATTTCCCTTATCGAGTATACCAAAGCCCCCTCATCGAGTATAACAAAGTCCCTCTTATCGAGAATAACTAAGTCCCCTGATCGAGTATAACAAAGCTCCCTGATCAAGTATAACAAAGGCTCCAGATCGAGTATAACAAAATCCTCTGGTCGAGTATAACAAAGTCCGCTGAACGATTATAACAAAGGCCCCTGATCGAGTTTAACAATGTTCCCTGATCGAGTATAACAAAGCCCCCTCATCGAGTATAGCTAAGTCCCCCTTATCGAGAATAACAAAGTCCCCTGATCGAGTATAACAAAGCCCCCTGATCAAGTATAACAAAGGCTCCAAATCGAGTATAACAAAGTCCCAGGTCGAGTATAACAAAGTCCTCTGATCGAGTATAACAAAGGCCCCTGATCGAGTATAACAAAGGCCCCTAATCGAGTATAACAAAGTCCCTTCATTGAGTATAACAAAGCCCCCTCATCGAGTAAAACAAAGTCCCCTGATCCGGTATAGCAAAGTCCCCTCACCGAGTATAATAAAGTTCCCTGATCGAGGATAACAAAGCCCCCTCATAGAGTATAACAAAGTCCTCTGATCGATTATATCAAAGTCCCATGATCGGGTATAACAAAGGCCCCTCATCGAGTATAACAAAGGCCCCTCATCGAGTATAACAAAGTCCCATGATCGAGTATAAAAAAGTCCCCTCATCGAATATAACAAAGTCCCCTGATTGAGTATAACAAATTCCCCTGATCGAGTAGAACAAAGTCCCCTCATCGAGTATATCAAAGGCCCCTCATCGAGTATAACAAAGTCCCATGATCGAGAATAACAAAGTCCCTCATCGAATATAACAAAGTCCCCTGATCGAGTATAACAAAGTCCCCTGTTCGAGTATAACAAGGTCCCCTGTTCGAGTCTAACATAGTCCCCTGAACGATTATAACAAAGGCCCCTGATCGAGTATAACAAAGCCCCTGATCGAATATAACAAAAGCGCCTGAACGAGTATAACAAAGGCCCTGATCGAGTATAACAGGGTTCCCTGTTCGAGTATAACAAAGCCCCCTAATTGAGTATAACAAAGTCCCCCTTATCGAGAATAATAATGTTCCCTGATCGAGTATAACAAAGCCCCTTGATGAAGTATAACAAAGGCCCCTGATCGAGTATAACAAAGTCCCCTGGTCGAGTATAACAAAGTCCCCTAATCGAGTATAACAAAGGCCCCCTTATCGAGAATAACTAAGTCCCCTGATCGAGTATAACAAAGCCCCCTGATCAAGTATAACAAAGGCTCCAGATCGAGTATAACAAAGTCCCCTGGTCGAGTATAACAAAGTCCACTGATCGATTATAACAAAGGCCCCTCATCGAGTATAACAAAGTTCCCTGATCGTGTATAACAAAGCCCCCTGATCGAGTATAACAAAGTCCCCTGATCGAGTATAACAATGTTCCCAGGTCGAGTATAGAAAAGTCCCCTGATCTAATATAACAAAGGCCCTAGATCGAGTATAACAAAGTCCCTTGGTCGAGTATAACAAAGTCCCCTGAACGAGTATAACAAAGGCCCCTAATCGAGTATGACAAAGGACCCTAAAAGTCTATAACAATGTCCCCTGATCGAGTATAACAAAGCCCGCTCATCGAGTATAACAAAGTCCCCTGATCGAGGATAACAAAGTCCTTGATCGAGTATAACAAAGTCACCTGATCGAGTATAACAAATTCTCCTGATCGAGTATAACAAAGTCCCCTGATCGAGTATAACAAAGGCCCATGATAGAGTATAACAAAAATTCCCTGGTCGAGTATAACAAAGCCCCCTCATCGAGTATATCAAAGCCCCCTTATCGAGAATAACTAAGTCCCCTGATCGAGTACAACAAAGCCCCCTGATCAAGTATAACAAAGGCTCCAGATCGAGTATAACAAAGTCCCCTGGTCGAGTATAACAAAGGCCCTGAACGATTATAACAAAGGCCCCTGATCGAGTATAACAAAGTTCCCTGATCTAGTATAACAAAGCCCCCTGATCGAGAATAACATAGTCCCCTGATCGAGTATAACAAAGTCCCCTGAGCGAGTATAACAAAGGCCCCTGATCGAGTTTAACAAAGTCCCTTGTTGAGTATAACAAAGACGCCAATCTAGGTATAAAAGGCCCCTGATCGAGTATACCAAAGTTCCTGATCGAAAGTATAACAAAGCCCCCTGATCGAAAGTATAACAATGCCCCCTGATCGAGTATAACAAAGCCCCTAATCGTGAATAACAAAGTCCCCTGATCGAGTATAACAAAGCCCCCTGATCAAGTATAACAAAGGCCCTGATCGAGTATAACAAAGTCCCCTGGTCGAGTATAACAAAAGTTCCCTGATCGAGTATAACAAAGGCCCATGATCGAGTATAACAAAATTTCTTTATCGAAAAATAAAGCCCTCATCGAGTATAACAAAGTCCCCCTTATCGAGAATAACAAAGTCCCCTGATCGAGTATAACAAAGCCCCCTGATCAAGTATAACAAAGGCTCCAGATCGAGTATAACAAAATCCTCTGGTCGAGTATAACAAAGTCCCCTCAACGATTATAACAAAGGCCCCTGATCGAGTTTAACAATGTTCCCTGATCGAGTATAACAAAGCCCCCTGATCGAGTATAACTAAGTCCCCTTATCGAGAATAACAAAGTCCCCTGATCGAGTATAACAAAGCCCCCTGATCAAGTATAACAAAGGCTCCAAATCGAGTATAACAAAGTCCCAGGTCGAGTATAACAAAGTCCTCTGATCGAGTATAACAAAGGCCCCTAATCGAGTATAACAAAGGCCACTGATCGAGTATAACAAAGTCCCTTGATCGAGTATAACAAAGCCCCCTCATCGAGTAAAACAAAGTCCCCTGATCCGGTATAACAAAGTCCCCTCACCGAGTATAATAAAGTTCCCTGATCGAGGATAACAGAGCCCCCTCATAGAGTATAACAAAATCCTCTGATCGATTATATCAAAGTCCCCTGATCGGGTATAACAAAGGCCCATGATCGAGTATAACAAAGGCCCCTCATCGAGTATAACAAAGTCCCATGATCGAGTATAAAAAAGTCCCCTCATCGAATATAACAAAGTCCCCTGATCGAGTATAACAAATTCCCCTGATCGAGTAGAACAAAGTCCCCTCATCGAGTATAACAAAGGCCCCTCATCGAGTATAACAAAGCCCCATGATCGAGAATCACAAAGTCCCTCATTGAATATAAGAAAGTCCCCTAATCGAGTATAACAAAGTCCCCTGATCGAGTATAACAAGGTCCCCTGTTCGAGTATAACATAGTCCCCTGAACGATTATAACAAAGGCCCCTGATCGAGTATAACAAAGCCCCCTGATCGAATATAACAAAAGCGCCTGAACGAGTATAACAAAGGCCCCTGATCGAGTATAACAGGGTTCCCAGTTCGAGTATAACAAAGACCCCTAATTGAGTATAACAAAGTCCCCCTTATCGAGAATAACAATGTTCCCTGATCGAGTATAACAAAGCCCCTTGATGAAGTATAACAAAAGCCCCTGATCGAGTATAACAAAGTCCCCTGGTCGAGTATAACAAAGCCCCCTCATCGAGTATAACAAAGTCCCTCTTATCGAGAATAACTAAGTCCCCTGATCGAGTATAACAAAGCCCCCTGATCAAGTATAACAAAGGCTCCAGATCGAGTATAACATAATCATATGGTCGAGTATAACAAAGTCCCCTGAACGATTATAACAAAGGCCCCTGATCGAGTTTAACAATGTTCCCTGATCGAGTATAACAAAGTCCCCTGATCGAGTATAACAAAGTCCCCCTTATCGAGAATAATAAACTCCCCTTATCGAGTATAACAAAGCCGCCTGATCAAGTATAACAAAGGCTCCAAATCGAGTATAACAAAGTCCCAGGTCGAGTATAACAAAGTCCTCTGATCGAGTATAACAAAGGCCCCTGATCGAGTATAACAAAGGCCCCTGATCGAGTATAACAAAGTCCCTTGATCGAGTATAACAAAGTACCATCATTGAGTAAAACAAAGTCCCCTGATCCGGTATAACAAAGTCCCCTCACCGAGTATAATAAAGTTCCCTGATCGAGGATAACAAAGCCCCCTCATAGAGTATAACAAAGTCCTCTGATCGATTATATCAAAGTCCCCTGATCGGGTATAACAAAGGCCCCTGATCGAGTATAACAAAGGCCCCTCATCGAGTATAACAAAGTCCCATGATCGTGTATAAAAAAGTCCCCTCATCGAATATAACAAAGTCCCCTGATCGAGTATAACAAATTCCCCTGATCGAGTAGAACAAAGTCCCCTCATCGAGTATAACAAAGGCCCCTCATCGAGTATAACAAAGTCCCATGATCGAGAATAACAAAGTCCCTCATCGAATATAACAAAGTCCCCTGATCGAGTATAACAAAGTCACTTGTTCGAGTATAACAAGGTCCCCTGTTTGAGTCTAACATAGTCCCCTGAACGATTATAACAAAGGCCCCTCATCGAGTATAACAAAGCCCCCTGATCGAATATAACAAAAGTGCCTGAACCAGTATAACAAAGGCCCCTGATCGAGTATAACAGGGTTCCCTGATCGAGTATAACAAAGCCCCCTAATTGAGTATAACAAAGTCCCCCTTATCAAGAATAACAATGTTCCCTGATCGAGTATAACAAAGCCCCTTGATGAAGTATAACAAAGGACCCTGATCGAGTATAACAAAGTCCCCTGGTCGAGTATAACAAAGTCCCCTGATCGAGTATAACAAAGGCCCCCTTATCGAGAATAACTAAGTCCCCTGATCGAGTATAGCCAAGCCCCCTAATCAAGTATAACAAAGGCTCCAGATCGAGTATAACAAA
>NW_024754279.1:0-10881 GCF_018991925.1 Homarus americanus | reverse complement strand
CGTTAGTTTAACGCCATTTAACGTTAGTTTAACGTTATTTAACGTTAGTTTAACGCCATTTACCGTTAGTTTAACGCCATTTAACGTTAGTTTAACGTTATTTAACGTTAGTTTAACGCCATTTACCGTTAGTTTAACGCCATTTAACGTTAGTTTAACGCCATTTAACGTTAGTTTAATGCCATTTAACGATAGTTTAACGCCATTTAACGCTAGTTTAACGCCATTTAACGATAGTTTAACGCCATTTAACGATAGTTTAACGCCATTTAACGATAGTTTAACGCCATTTAACGTTAGTTTAACGCCATTTAACGTTAGTTTAACGTCATTTAACGCTAGTTTAACGCCATTTAACGTTAGTTAAACGCCATTTAACGTTAGTTTAACGTCATTTAACGTTAGTTTAACGTCATTTAACGTTAGTTTAACGCCATTTAACGTTAGTTTAACGCCATTTAACGTTAGTTTAATGCCATTTAACGATAGTTTAACGCCATTTAACGTTAGTTTAACGCCATTTAACGATAGTTTAACGCCATATAACGCTAGTTTAACGCCATTTACCGTTAGTTTAACGCCATTTAACGTTAGTTTAACGTTATTTAACCTTAATTAAACGCCATTTAACGTTAGTTTAACGCCATTTAACATTAGTTTAACGCCATTTAACGTTAGTTTAACGCCATTTAACATTAGTTTAACGTCATTTAACATTAATTAAACGCCATTTAACGTTAGTTTAACGCCATTTAACATTAGTTTAACGATATTTAACCTTAATTAAACGCCATTTAACGTTAGTTTAACGCCATTTAAAGGTTAGTTTAACGCCATTTAACGTTAGTTTATCGCCATTTAACGTTAGTTTAACGCCATTTTACGTTACTTTAAGCCATTTAACGTTAGTTTAACGTCATTTAACCTTAATTAAACGCCATTTAACTTTAGTTTAACGCCATTTAACGTAAGTTTAACGCCATTTATCGTTAGTTTAGCTTCATTTAACGTTAATTTAACGCTATTTAACGTTAGTTTAACTTCATTTAACGTTAGTTTAACTTAATTTAACGTTAATTAAACGCCATTTATCGTTAGTTTAACGCCATTTAACGTTAGTTTAACGCCATTTAACGTTATTTTAACCCCATTTAACGTTAGTTAACGCCATTTAACGTTAGTTTAACGCCATTTAACGTTAGTTTAACGCCATTTAACGTTAGTTTAATGCCATTTAACCTTAGTTTAACGGCATTTAACGTTAGTTTAACGCCATTTAACGTTAGTTAACGCCATTTAATGTTAGTTTAACGCCATTTAACGTTAGTTTAACGCCATTTAACGTTAGTTTAATGCCATTTAACCTTAGTTTAACGGCATTTAACGTTAGTTTAACGCCATTTACAGTTAGTTTAACGCCATTTATTGTTAGTTTAACGTTATTTAACCTTAATTTAACGCCATTCAACGTTAGTTTAACGCCATTTAACATTAGTTTAACGCCATTTAACGTTAGTTTAACGCCATTTAACATTAGTTTAACGTCATTTAACCTTAATTAAACGCCATTTAACGTTAGTTTAACGCCATTTAACATTAGTTTAACGATATTTAACCTTAATTAAGCATATGCATTTAACGTTAGTTTAGCGCCATTTAATGTTAGTTTAACGCCATTTAACCTTAATTAAACGCCATTTAACGTTAGTTTAACGCCATTTAACCTTAATTAAACGCCATTTAACGTTAGTTTAACGCAATTTAACGTTAGTTTAACGCCATTAACGTTAGTTTAACGCTATTTAACGTTAATTTAACGCCATTTAACGTTAGTTTAACTTCATTTAACGTTAGTTTACCGCCATTTAACGTTAGTTTAACGTCATTTAACGTTAATTTAACGCTAATTAAACGCCATTTAACGTTAGTTTAACGCGCTTTAACGTTGGTTACGCCATTTAACGTTAGTTTAACGCCATTCGCATTAGTTGCCGTTATTTAACCTTGATTAAACGCCATTAACGTTAGTTTAACGCCATTTAACATTAGTTTAACGCCATTTAACGTTAGTTTAACGCCATTTAACATTAGTTTAACGTCATTTAACCTTAATTAAACGCCATTTAACGTTAGTTTAACGCCATTTAACATTAGTTTAACGATATTTAACCTTAATTAAACGCCATTTAACGTTAATTTAACGCCATTTAAAGGTTAGTTTAACGCCATTTAACGTTAGTTTAACGCCATTTAACGTTAGTTTAACGCCATTTTACGTTACTTTAACGCCATTTAACGTTAGTTTAACGTCATTTAACCTTAATTAAACGCTATTTAACTTTAGTTTAACGCCATTTAACGTAAGTTTAACGCCATTTATCGTTAGTTTAGCTTCATTTAACGTTAATTTAACGCTATTTAACGTTAGTTTAACTTCATTTAACGTTAGTTTAACTTAATTTAACGTTAATTAAACGCCATTTATCGTTAGTTTGACGCCATTTAACGTTAGTTTAACGCCATTTAACGTTAGTTTAACGTCATTTAACTTTAATTAAACGCCATTTAACTTTAGTTTAACGCCATTTAACGTTAGTTTAACGCCATTTATCGTTAGTTTAACTTCATTTAACGTTAATTTAACGCCATTTAACGTTAGTTTAACGCCATTTAACGTTAGTTTAACGCCATTTAACGTTAGTTTAACGCCATTTAACGTTAGTTTAACGCCATTTAACGTTAGTTTAACGGCATTTAACGTTAGTTTAACGCCATTTAACGTTAGTTTAACGTTATTTAACCCACTAAACGCCATTTAACGTTATTAGCTTAAACGCCATTTAACGTTAGTTTAACGCCATTTAACGTTAGTTTACCGCCATTTAACATTAGTTTAACGATATTTAACCTTAGTTAAACGCCATTTAAAGTTAGTTTAACGGCATTTAACGTTAGTTTAACGCCATTTAACGTTAGTTTAACGCCATTTAACGTTAGTTTAACGCCATTTAACGTTAGTTTATCGCCATTTTACGTTACTTTAACGCCATTTAACGTTAACGCCATTTAACGTTATTAGTTTAACGTTATTAATCTTACTAATGCCATTAACGTTAGTTTAACGCTATTTAACATTAGTTTAACGCCATTTAACGTTAGTTTAACGCTATTTAATATTATTTAACGTCATTTAACCTTAATTAAACGCCATTTAACGTTAGTTTAACGCCATTTAACATTAGTTTAACGATATTTAACCTTAATTAAATGCCATTTAACGTTAGTTTAACGGCATTTAACGTTAGTTTAACGCCATTTAACGTTAGTTTAACGCCATTTAACGTTAGTTTAACGTTATTTAGCCTTAATTAAACGCCCATTTAACGTTAGTTTAACGCCATTAAACATTAATTTAACGCCAATTAACGTTAGTTTAATGCCATTTCACGTTAGTTTAACGTTATTTAACCTTAATTAAACTCCATTTAACGTTAGTTTAACGCCATTTTACGTTAGTTTAACGCCATTTATCGTTAGTTTAACGCCATTTTACGTTAGTTTAACGCCAATTAACGTTAGTTAAACGTCATTTAACGTTAATTTAACGCTATTTAACGTTAGTTTAACGCCATTTAACGTTAGTTTAACGTCATTTAACGTTAATTTAACGCTATTTAACGTTAGTTTAACTTAATTTAACGTTAATGTAACGCTATTTAACGTTAGTTTAACTTCATTTAACGTTAGTTTAATTTCATTTAACGTTAGTTTAACGCCATTTAACGTTAGTTTAACGTCATTTAACCTTAATTAAACGCCATTTAACTTTAGTTTAACGCCATTTAACGTAAGTTTAACGCCATTTATCGTTAGTTTAGCTTCATTTAACGTTAATTTAACGCTATTTAACGTTAGTTTAACTTCATTTAACGTTAGTTTAACTTCATTTAACGTTAGTTTAACGCCATTTAACGTTAGTTTAACGCCATTTAACGTTGTTTAACGCCATTTAACGTTAGTTTAACGCCATTTAATGTGTTAGTTTAACGGCATTTAACGTTAGTTTAACGCCATTTAACGTTAGTTTAACGTTATTTAACCTTACTCAGAAACGCCATTTAACGTTGTTTAACGGGTTTAACGTTAGTTTAACGCCATTTAACGCTAGTTTACTGCCATTAACGTTAGTTTAATCATTTAACGTTAGTTTAATGCCATTTAATCGATAGTTTAACGCCATTTAACGTTAGTTTAACGCCATTTAACGTTATTAAGGTTTAACGCCATTTAACGTTAGTTTAACGCCATTTACCGTTAGTTTAACGCCATTTACCGTTAGTTTAACGCCATTAAACGTTAGTTTAACGTTATTTAACCTTAATTAAACGCCATTTAACGTTAGTTTAACGCCATTTAACGTTAGTTTAACGCCATTTAACATTAGTTTAACGCCATTTAACGTTAGTTTAACGCCATTTAACATTAGTTTAACGTCATTTAACCTTAATTAAACGCCATTTAACGTTAGTTTATCGCCATTTAACATTAGTTTAATGATATTTAACCTTAATTAAACGCCATTTAACGTTAGTTTAACGGCATTTAACGTTAGTTTAACGCCATTTAACATTAGTTTAACGTCATTTAACCTTAATTAAACGCCATTTAATGTTAGTTTAACGCCATTTAACATTAGTTTAACGATATTTAACCTTAATTAAACGCCATTTAACGTTAGTTAACGGCATTTAACGGTAGTTTAACGCCATTTAACGTTAATTTAACGCCATTTAACGTTAGTTTAACGCCATTTAACGTTAGTTTAACGTTATTTAGCCTTAATTAAACGCCATTTAACGTTAGTTTAACGCCATTAAACATTAATTTAACGCCAATTAACGTTAGTTTAACGCCATTTAACATTAGTTTAACGTCATTTAACCTGAATTAAACGCCATTTAACGTTAGTTTAACGCCATTTAACATTAGTTTAACGATATTTAACCTTAATTAAACGCCATTTAACGTTAGTTTAACGGCATTTAACGTTAGTTTAACGCCATTTAACGTTAGTTTAACGACATTTAACGTAAGTTTAACTTAATTTAACGTTAATTAAACGCCATTTATCGTTAGTTTAACGCCATTTAACGTTATTTTAACGCCATTTAACGTTAGTTTAACGTCATTTAACCTTAATTAAACGCCATTTAACTTTTAGTTTAACGCCATTTAACGTTAGTTTAACGCCATTTATCGTTAGTTAATCATTTAACGTTAATTTAACGCATTTAACGTTAAGTTTAACGCCATTTAACGTTAGTTTAACGCCATTTAACGTTAGTTTAACGCCATTAACGTTAGTTTAACGCCATTTAACGTTAGTTAACGGCATTTAACGTTAGTTTAACGCCATTTAACGTTAGTTTAACGTTATTTAACCTAAATAAACATTCATTTAACGTTATTTAACGCCATTTAACGTTGTTTAACGCCATTTAACGTTAGTTTACCGCCATTTATCGTTAGTTTAACGCCATTTAACGTTAGTTTAATGCCATTTAACGATAGTTTAACGCCATTTAACGTTAGTTAACGCCATTTAACGTTAGTTTAACGCCATTTAACGTTAGTTTAACGCCATTTAACGTTAGTTTAACGCCATTTAACGTTAGTTTAACGCCATTTATCGTTAGTTTAACGCCATTTTACGTTAGTTTAACGCCAATTAACTTTAGTTAAACGTCATTTAACGTTAATTTAACGCTATTTAACGTTAGTTTAACGCCATTTAACGTTAGTTTAACTTCATTTAACGTTAATTTAACGCTATTTAACGTTAGTTTAACTTCATTTAACGTTAATTTAACGCTATTTAACGTTAGTTTAACTTCATTTAACGTTAGTTTAATTTCATTTAACGTTAGTTTAACGCCATTTAACGTTAGTTTAACGAGATTTAACCTTAATTAAACGCCATTTAACTTTAGTTTAACGCCATTTAACGTTAGTTTAACGCCATTTAACGTTAGTTTAACGTCATTTAACCTTAATTAAACGCCATTTAACTTTAGTTTAACGCCATTTAACGTTAGTTTAACTTCATTTAACGTTAATTTAACGCTATTTAACGTTAGTGTAACTTCATTTAACGTTAGTTTAACTTCATTTAACGTTAGTTTAACTTCATTTAACGTTAGTTTAACGCCATTTAACGTTAGTTTAACGCCATTTAACGTTAGTTTAACGCCATTTAACGTTAGTTTAACGGCATTTAACGTTAGTTTAACACCATTTAACGTTAGTTTAACGTCATTTAACGTTAGTTTAACGCCATTTAACGTTAGTTTAACGTTATTTAACCTTAATTAAACGCCATTTAACTTTAGTTTAACGCCATTTAACGTTAGTTTAACGCCATTTATCGTTAGTTTAACTTCATTTAACGTTAATTTAACGCCATTTAACGTTAGTTTAACGCCATTTGACGTTAGTTTAACGCCATTTAACGTTAGTTTAACGTCATTTAACGTTAGTTTAACGCCATTTAACGTTAGTTTAACGTTATTTAACCTTAATTAAACACCATTTAACGTTAGTTTAACGCCATTTAACGTTAGTTTAACGCCATTTAACGTTAGTTTACCGCCATTTAACGTTAGTTTAACGCCATTTAACGTTAGTTTAATGCCATTTAACGATAGTTTAACGCCATTTAACGTTAGTTTAACGACATTTAACGTTAGTTTAACGCCATTTAACGTTAGTTTAACGCCATTTACCGTTAGTTTAACGCCATTTAACGTTAGTTTAACGTTATTTAACCCACTAAACGCCATTTAACGTTAGTTTAACGCCATTTAACGTTAGTTTAACGCCATTTAACGTTAGTTTAACGCCATTTAACGTTAGTTTAACGCTATTTAACGTTAGTTTAACGTCATTTAACGTTAGTTTAACGCCATTTAACGTTAGTTTAACGCCATTTTAACGTTAGTTTACCGCCATTTAACGTTAGTTTAACGCCATTTAACGTTAGTTTAACGCCATTTAACGTTAGTTTAACGCCATTTAACGTTAGTTTAACGCCATTTAACGTTAGTTTAACGCCATTTAACGTTAGTTTAACGCCATTTACCGTTAGTTTAACGCCATTTAACGTTAGTTTAACGTTATTTAACCTTAATTAAACGCCATTTAACGTTAGTTTAACGCCATTTAACATTAGTTTAACGCCATTTAACGTTAGTTTAACGCCATTTAACATTAGTTTAACGTCATTTAACCTTAATTAAACGCCATTTAACGTTAGTTTAACGCCATTTAACAATAGTTTAACGATATTTAACCTTAATTAAACGCTATTTAACGTTAGTTTAACGGCATTTAACGTTAGTTTAACGGCATTTAACGTTAGTTTAATTAACGTTAGTTTAACGCCATTTAACGATAGTTTAACGCCATTTAACGATAGTTTAACGCCATTTAACGTTAGTTTAACGCAATTTATCTTTAGTTTAACGCCATTTAACGTTAGTTTAACGCCATTTAACGTTAGTTTAACGCCATTTAACGTTAGTTTAACGGCATTTAACGTTAGTTTAACGCCATTTAACGTTAGTTTAACGTTATTTAACCTTAATTAAACGCCATTTAACGTTAGTTTAACGCTATTTAACGTTAGTTTAACGCCATTTAACGTTAGTTTGCCGCCATTTAACGTTAGTTTAACGCCATTTAACGTTAGTTTAATGCCATTTAACGATAGTTTAACGCCATTTAACGATAGTTTAACGCCATTTAACGTTAGTTTAACGCCATTTAACGTTAGTTTAACGTCATTTAACGTTAGTTTAACTCCATTTACCGTTAGTTTAACGCCATTTAACGTTAGTTTAACGTTATTTAACCTTAATTAAACGCCATTTAACGTTAGTTTAACGCCATTTAACATTAGTTTAACGCCATTTAACGTTAGTTTAACGCCATTTAACATTAGTTTAACGTCATTTAACCTTAATTAAACGCCATTTAACGTTAGTTTAACGCCATTTAACCTTAATTAAACGCCATTTAACGTTAGTTTAACGCCATTTAACATTAGTTTAACGATATTTAACCTTAATTAAACGCCATTTAACGTTAGTTTAACGTTAGTTAACGCCATTTAATCTAGTTTAACGCCATTTACGTTACTTTAACGCCATTTAACGTTATTAGTTTAACGTCATTTAACCTTAATTAAACGCCATTAATTTAGTTTAACGCCATTTAACGTAAGTTTAACGCCATTTATCGTTAGTTTAGTCATTTAACGTTAATTTAACGCTATTAACGTTAGTTTAATCATTAACGTTAGTTTAATCTTGCACTTAACGTTATTAAACGCCATTTATCGTTAGTTTAACGCATTTAACGTTAGTTTAACTTCATTAACCTTAATTAAACCGCCATTTAATCTCAGTTTAACGCCATTTAACGTTAGTTTAACGCCATTTAACGTTAGTTTAACGGCATTTAACGTTAGTTTAACGCCATTTAACGTTAGTTTAACGTTATTTAACCTTTAATTAAAACAATTCATTTAACGTTAGCTTAACGCCATTTAACGTTAGTTAAACGTCATTTAACGTTAATTTAACGGTATTTAACGCCATTTAACGTTACTTTAACGCCATTTAACGTTAGTTTAACGTCATTTAACCTTAATTAAACGCCATTTAACGTTAGTTTAACGTCATTTAATGTTAGCTTAAAATCAATTAACGTTAGTTTAACCGCATTTATTGTTAGTTTAACGTCATCTAATGTTAGTTTAACGTCATCTAACGTTAGTTTAACGTCATTTAACGTTAGTATAACGCCATTTTACGTTAGTTAAACGTCATTTAACGTTAGTTTAACGGCATTTAACGTTAGTTTAACGGCATTTAACGTTAGTTTAACGCCATTTAACGTTAGTTTAACGCCATTTAACGATAGTTTAGCGCCATTTAACGATAGTTTAACGCCATTTTACGTTAGTTTAACGCAATTTATCGTTAGTTTAACGCCATTTAACGTTAGTTTAACGCCATTTAACGATAGTTTAACGCCATTTAACGTTAGTTTAACGGCATTTAACGTTAGTTTAACGCCATTTAACGTTAGTTTAACGTTATTGAACCTAATTAAACGCCATTTAACGTTAGTTTAACGCCATTTAACGTTAGTTTAACGCCATTTAACATTAGTTTAACGTCATTTAACCTTAATTAAACGCCATTTAACGTTAGTTTAACGCCATTTAACATTAGTTTAACGATATTTAACCTTAATTAAACGCCATTTAATGTTAGTTTAACGCCATTTAAAGGTTAGTTTAACGCCATTTAACGCCATTTAACGTTAGTTTAACGCCATTTTACGTTACTTTAACGCCATTTAACGTAAGTTTAACGCCATTTATCGTTAGTTTAGCTTCATTTAACGTTAATTTAACGCTATTTAACGTTAGTTTAACTTCATTTAACGTTATTTTAACTTAATTTAACGTTAATTAAACGCCATTTATCGTTAGTTAACGCCATTTAACGTTAGTTTAACTTCATTTAACGTTAATTTAACGCTATTTAACGTTAGTTTAGCTTCATTTAACGTTAGTTTAACTTAATTTAACTTTAATTAAACGCCATTTATCGTTAGTTTAACGCCATTTAACGTCAGTTTAACTTCATTTAACGTTAGTTTAACGCCATTTAACGTTAGTTTAACGCCATTTAACGTTAGTTTAACGCCATTTAACGTTAGTTTAACGTCATTTAACTTTAGTTTAACGGCATTTAACGTTAGTTTAACGCCATTTAACGTTAGTTTAACGTTATTTAACCTTAATTAAACGCCATTTAACGTTAGTTTAACGCCATTTAACATTAGTTAACGATATTTAACCTTAATTAAACGCCATTTACGTTAGTTTAACGCCATTTAACGTTAGTTTAACGCCATTTAACGTTAGTTTAACGCCATTATCGTTAGTTTAACGCCATTTAACGTTAGTTTAACGCCATTTAACGTTAGTTTAACGCCATTTAACGTTAGTTTAACGCCATTTAACGTTAGTTTAACGCCATTTAACGTTAGTTTAACGCCATTAACGTTAGTTTAACGCCATTTACCGTTAGTTTAACGCCATTTAACGTTAGTTTAACGTTATTTAACCTTAATTAAATGCTATTTAACGTTAGTTTAACGCCATTTAACGTTAGTTTAACTTCATTTAACGTTAATTTTAACGCTATTTAACGTTAACTTCATTTAACGTTAGTTTAACTTCATTTAACGTTAATTTAACGCTATTTAACGTTAGTTTAACTTCATTTAACGTTAGTTTAACTTCATTTTAACGTTAGTTTAACTTCATTTAACGTTAATTAAACGCCATTTATCGTTAGTTTAACGCTATTTAACGTTAGTTTAACGCCATTTAACGTTAGTTTAACGTCATTTAACCATAATTAAACGTCATTTAACTTTAGTTTAACGCCATTTAACGTTAGTTTAACGCCATTTATCGTTAGTTTAGCTTCATTTAACGTTAATTTAACACCATTTAACGTTAGTTTAACGCCATTTAACGTTAGTTTAACGCCATTTAACGTTAGATTAACGCCATTTAACGTTAGTTTAACGCCATTTAACATTAGTTTAACGCCATTTAACGTTAGTTTAACGCCATTTAACGTTAGTTTTACACCATTTAACGTTAGTTTAACGCCATTTAACGTTAGTTTAACGTTATTTAACCTTAATTTAACGCCATTTAACGATAGTTTAACGCCATTTAACGTTAGTTTAACGCCATTTAACGTTAGTTTAATGCCATTTAACGTTAGTTTAACG
>NW_024754278.1:0-40025 GCF_018991925.1 Homarus americanus | reverse complement strand
ACAAAGGCCCATGATCGAGTATAACAAAGGCCCCTGATCGAGTATAACAAAGTCCCCTGATCTTGTATAACAAAGTCCCCTTATCGAGTATAACAAAGTCCATTGGTCGAGCACAACAAAGCACCCTGGTCGAGTATAACAAAGATCCCTGATCGAGTATAACAAAGTCCCCTGATCTAGTATATCAAACCCCCCTGGTCGAGCATAATAAAGGCCCTCATTGAGTATAACACGGTCTCATGATCGAGTATAAGAAATTACCATGATTCGAGTATAACAAAAGCCCCTGATATAGTATAACAATGGCCCCTGATCGAGTATAACAAAGCCCCCTGATCGACTATAACAAAGTTCCCGAATCGAGTATAACAAAGTCCCCTGGTCGAGTATAACAAAGTCTCCTGATCGAGTAAAACAAAGTCCAATGATCGAGTATAACAAAGTCCCCTGGTCGAGTATAACAAATTCCCCTGATCGAGTATAACAAAGTCCCTGATCGAGTATAACAAAGTCCCCTTATCGAGTATATCAAAGCCCCCAGGTCAAGTATAACAAAGGCCCCTATCCGAGTATAACAAAGACTCCTGATCGAGTAAAACAAAGTCCAATGATCGAGTATAACAAAGGTCCCTGTTCGAGTATAACAAACGCCCCTATTCGAGTATAACAAAGTCTCCTGATCGAGTAAATCAAAGTCCAATGATCGTGTATAACAAAGTCCCCTGGTCGAGTATAAAAAAGTCCCCTCATCGAGTATAACAAAGTCCCCTGATCGAGAATATCAATGCCCCCTGGTCGAGTATAACAAAGACCCCTGGTCGAGTATAACAAAACCACCGAATCGAGTATAACAAAGTCCCCAGGTTTAATATAACAAAGCCCCCTGATCGTGTATAACAAAGTCCCCTGATCGAGTATAACAAATTCCCCTGATCGAGTATAACAAAGGACCCCGGTTGAGTATAACAAAGCCTCCTCACTGGGTATAAGAACGTCCCCTGATCGAGTATAACACATCTCCTGATCGAGTATAAAATATCCCCTGATCGTGTATAAAAAAGTTCCCTGGTCGAGTATAGTAATGTCCCCTGATCGAGTATAACAAAGTCCCTTGGTCGAGTATAACAAATTCCCCTGATCAAGTATAACAAAGTCCCCTGGTCGAGTATAACAAATTCCCCTGATCAGGTATAACAAAGACCCCTGATCGATTATGAAAAAGGCCCTTGATCGAGTATAACAAAGGCCCCTGATCGAGTATAACAAAGTCCCCTGATCGAGTATAACAAAGTCCCCTTATCGAGTATAACAAAGTCCCCTGGTCGAGTATAACAAATTCCTCTCATCGACTATAACAAAGTCCCCTGGTCGAGTTTCACAAATTCCAATGGTCGAGTATAACCAAGGCCCCTGATCGAGAATAACAAAGTCCCCTGATCGCATATAACAAAATCCCCTTATCGAGCATAACAAAGGCCCCTGGTCGAGCATAACAAAGCCCCCCTGACCGAATAATACAAAGTCCCCTGATCAAGTATAACAAAGTCCCCTGAACGAGTATAATAAATTCACCCTGATCGAGTATAACAAAGGACCCCGGTTGAGTATAACAAAGCCTCCTGACTGAGTATAACCAAGTCCCCTGATCGAGTATAACACATCCCCTGATCGAGTATAACATATCCCCTGATCGTGTATTTAAAAAGTTCCATGGTCGAGTATAGTAATGTCCCCTAATCGAGTATAGCAAAGTCCCTTGGTCGAGTATAACAAATTCCCCTGATCAAGTATAACAAAGTCCCCTGGTCGAGTATAACAAATTCCCCTGATCAAATATAACAAAGTCCCCTGATCGATTATGACAAAGGCCCTTGATCGAGTATAACAAAGGCCCCTGATCGAGTATAACAAAGTCCCCTGATCGAGTGAAACAAAGTCCCCTTACCGAGTATAACAAAGTCCCCTGGTCGAGTATAACAAAGGCCCCCGGTTGAATATAACAAACCATCCTAATCGAGTATAGCAAAGTCCCTTGATCGAGTATAACACATTCCCTGATCGAGTACAACATATCCCCTGATCGTGTATAACAAAGTTACCTGGTCGAGTATAGTAATGTCCCCTGATCGAGTATAATAAAGCCCCCTGATCGAGTATAACAAAGTCCCCTGCTCAAGTATAACAAAGTCCCCAAATCGAGTATAACAAAGTCCTCTGATCGAGTATAACAAAAGCCCTTCATCGAGTATAATAAATGCCCCTAATCGAGTATAACAAAGTCCCCTGATCGAATAGAAAACAGCTGCCTCATCGAGTAAAACAAAGTCCCCTGATCGAGTATAACAAATTCCCCTGATGGAGTATAACAAAGTCCCCTGGTCGAGTATAACCAAGTCCCCTTATCGAGCATAACAAAGTCCCCTGGTCGAGCATAACAAAGCCCACCTGGGACTGAACTTTAGCACGCGCCCCACGGAGAATAACAAAGACTCTGATGAAGTATAACTCGATCAGGGGCTTTTGTTATACTCGATCAGGGGACTTTGTTATACTCGATCAGGGGCCTTTGTTATACGCGAACAAGGGACTTTGTTATACTCGATCAGGGGACTTTGTTATACTCGATGAGGGGGCTTTGATATACTCGATCAGGGGACTTTGTTATACTCGATCAGGGGGCTTTGTTATACTCGATCAGGGGACATTACTTTACTCGACCAGGGAACTTTGTTATACACGATCAGGTGATATGTTATACTCGATCAGGGGATATGTTATAATCGACCAGTGGCCTTTGTTATGCTCGATCACAGGACTTTGTTATACTCGATCGGGGGACTTTGTTATACTCGATCAGGGACTTTGTTTTACTCAATCTGGGGACTTTTTTATATTCGATCAGGGGACTTTGTTATACTTGATGAGGGGTTATACCTGATCAAGGGCATACCCACTGATGTTATACTTCGATCAGGGACGTTATAATTCTCGATGAGGAGTACTTTGTTATATCAATTGGGGTTGATCAAGCCTTTGTTATACTCGATGAGAGGACTTTGTTAATCAGACTTTATACTTGATGAGGAGGCTTTGGTATATTCGATCATGGGACATTAATATACTCGACCAGGGAACTTTATTATACACGATCAGGGGACATTTTATACTCGATCAGAGGATATGTTATACTCAACCATGGGACTTTGTTATACTCGATTAGGGGACTTTGTTATACTCGATCAGGGGCCTTTGTTATACTTGATCAGGTGCCTTTGTTATACTATATAAGGGGCTTTTGTTATACTCTGATCGAGTATAGCAAAGGCCCTTGATCGAGTATAACAAATGCCCCTCATCGAGTATAACAAAGTCACCTAATCGAATATAACAAAGCCCCCTGACCGATTATAACAAAGGCCACTGGTCGAGTATAACAAAGGACCCTAGTCGAGTATAACAAAGTCCCCTGATCGAGTATAACAAACCCCAATCATCGAGTATAAAAAAGTCCCCTTATCGAGTAAAACAAAGTCCCCTCATCGAGTATATCAAAGCCTCCTCATCGAGTATAACATATTCCCCTGGTCGAGGATAACAAAGTCCCCTGATCGAGTATAACAAAGCCCCTCTGATCGAATATTACAAAGTCCCCTTTCAAGTATAACAAAGACCCCTGATCGAGTATAACAAAGTCCCCTGGTCGAGTATAACAAAGGCCCCTGGACGAGTATAAACAATGACCCTGATGGAGTATAACAAAGTCCCCTGAACGAGGAAAAGAAAGCCCCCTGATCGAGTATACCAAAGTCCCCTGATCGAGTATAACAAAGTCCCTTGATCGAGTATAACAAAGGCCACTGATCGAGTAAAACAAAGGTCCCCGGTTGAGTGTAACAAAGCCTCCTGATCGAGTATAACAAAGTCCCCTAATCGAGTATAACACATCCCCTGATAGAGTATAACATATCCCCTGGTCGTGTATAACAAAGTTCCCTGGTCGAGTATAGTAATGTCCATTGATCGAGTATAACAAAGTCCCCTGGTCGAGCCCCATTTAAAGTTAGTATAACGCCATTTGAAGTTAGTTTAACGCCATTTGAAGTTAGTTTAACACCATATAAAGTTATTTTTACTCCATTTAAAGCGCAATTTATCGCCATTTAAAGTTTGTTTCACGCCATTGAAAGTTTCTCTAACGCCATTTAAAGTTAGTTTAGCGCCATTTAAAGTTAGTTTCACGCCATTTAAAGTTAATTTAACGTGATTTAAAGTTAGTTTAATGCCATTTGAAGAACGTTTACTGCGATTTGAAGCACGTTTAACGCAATTTATAGTTAGTTTAACGCCTTTTCAGGTTAGTATAACGCCATTTGAAGTTAGTTTAACGCCATTTGAAGTTAGTTTAACACCATTTAAAGTTATTTTGACTCCATTTAAAGTGCATTTAACGTCATTTAAAGTATGTTTCACGCCATTTAAAGTTTCTCTAACGCCATTTAAAGTTCGTTTAACGCCAATTAAAGTTAGTTTAACGCCATTTGAAGTTAGTTAATGCTATTTGAAGAACGTTTACTGCCATTTGAAGCACGTTTAATGCCATTTATAGTTAGCTTAACGCCTTTTCAAGTTAGTTTAATGCAATTCAAAGTTAGTTTAACGCCTTTTGAAGTTAGTTTAACACCATTTGAAGTTAGTTTAATGCCATTTAAGTTAGTTTAACGCCATTTTAAGTTAGTTATACGTTATTTCAAGTTAGTTTAACGCCATTTGAAGTTAGTTTAACGTCATTTGCGGTTAGTTTAACGCCATTTAAAGTTAGTTTAACGACATGTGAAGTTAGTTTAAAGCCATTTGAAGTTAGTTTAATGCCATTTAAATTCAGTTTAACGCCATTTAAAGTTAATTTAACGTTATTTAAATTTACTTTAACGCCATTTGAAGTTAGTTTAACGCAATTTGAAGAACGTTTACTGCCATTTGATGCACATTAAACGCCATTTAAAGTTGGTTTAATGCCATTTAAAGTTAGTGTAACACCTTTTGAAGTTAGTTTTACACCATTTGAAGTTAGTTTAATGCCATTTAAAGTTAGTTTAACGCCATTTAAAGTTAGGTTTACGTCATTTCAAGTTAGGTTAATGCCATTTGAAGTTAGTTTAACGCCATTTGAAGTTAGTTTAACGTCATTTGAAGTTAGTTTAACGCCATTTGAAGTTCGTTCAATGCAATTTGAAGTTAGTTTAACATCATTTGAAGTTAGTTTAACGCCATTTGAAGTTCGTTCAATGCAATTTAAAGTTAGTTTAACGCCATATATAGTTAGTTGAATGCTATTTAAAGTAAGTTGAACGCTATCTAGAGTTAGTTAACGCCATTTGAAGAACGTTTACTGCCATTTGAAGCACCTTTAACGCCATATAAAGTTAGTTTCACTTCATTTAAAATCTGTTTAATGCCAAATGAAGTTAGTTTAACGCCATTTGAAGTTAGTTTAACACCATTTGAAGTTAGTTTAATGCCATTTAAAGTTAGTTTAATGCCATTTAAAGTTAGTTTTTTGTCATTTCAAGTTAGTTTAACGCCATTTAAGTTAATTTAACTCCATTTAAAGTTTGTTCAATGCCATTTAAAGTAAGTTGAACGCCATTTAAAGTTAGGTGAACACCATTGAAAGTTAGTTTAATGCCTTTAAAGTTTATTTAATGCCATTTAAAGTTAGTTGAACGCTATTTAATGTTAGTTGAACGCAATTTAAAGTTAGTTTAACGCAATTTAAAGTTAGTTTAACGCCATTTGAAGTTAGTTTAATGCCATTTGAAGTTAGTTTAACGCCATTTGAAGTTAGTTTAACGTCATTTGCAGTAAGTTTAACGCCATTTAAAGTTAGCTTAACACCATTTGAAGTTAGTTTAATGCCATGTGAAGTTGGTATAACGAAATTTGAAACGCATTTAACGCTATTTAACGTTTGTTTCACGCTATTTGAAGTTTGTTTACTGCCATTTGAAGCACGTTTAATGCCATTTACAGTTAGTTTAACGCCATTTCAAGTTAGTTTAATGCCATTTAAAGTTAGTTTAACACCTTTTGAAGTTAGTTTAACACCATTTGAAGTTAGTTTAATGCCATTTAAAGTTAGTTTAACGCCATTTGAAGTTAGTTTAACGTCATTTGCAGTTAGTTTAACGCCATTTAAAGTTAGTTTAACGACATGTGAAGTTAGTTTAACGCCATATGAAGTTAGTTTAATGCCATTTAAATTCAGTTTAACGCCATTTAAAGTTAATTTAACGTCATTTAAAGTTAGTTTAACGCCATTTGAAGTTAGTTTAACGCCATTTTAAGTTAGTTATACGTCATTAAAGTTAGTTTAACGCCATTTGAAGTTAGTTTAACATCATTTGCAGTTAGTTTAACGCCATTTAAAGTTAGTTTAACGACATGTGAAGTTAGTTTAAAGCCATTTGAAGTTAGTTTAATGCCATTTAAATTCAGTTTAACGCCATTTAAAGTTAATTTAAAGTCATTTAAAGTTAGTTTAACGCCATTTGAAGTTAGTTTAACGCAATTTGAAGAACGTTTACTGCCATTTGATGCACATTAAACGCCACTTAAAGTTAGTTTAATGCCATTTAAAGTTAGTTTAACGCCATTTAAAGTTAGGTTTACGTCATTTCAAGTTAGGTTAATGCCATTTAAAGATAGTTTAGCGCCATTTGAAATTAGTTTAACGCCATTTGAAGTTAGTTTAATGCCATTTGAAGTTAGTTTAACGCCATTTGAAGTTAGTTTAACGATATTTGAAGTTAGTTTAATGCCATATGAGGTTAGTTGAACGCCATTTGAAGTTAGTTTAACGTCATTTGAAGCTAGTTTAACGCCAGTTTAAGTGAGTGTAACGCCATTTGAAGTTAGTTTAACGCCATTTGAAGTTAGTTTAACGTCATTTGCAGTTAGTTTCACGCCATTTAAAGTTAGTTTAACGGCATTTGAAGTTAGTTTAAAGCCATATGAAGTTAGTTTAATGCCATTTAAATTTAGTTTAATGTCATATAAAGTTAATTTAACGTCATTTAAAGTTAGATTAACGCCATTTGAAGTCAGTTTAACGCCATTTGAAGAAAGTTTACTGCCATTTGAAGCACGTTAAACGCCAATTTAAAGTTAGTTTAGCGCCATTTCAAGTTAGTTTAATGCCATTTAAAGTTAGTTTAACACCTTTTGAAGTTAGTTTAACACCATTTGAAGTTAGTTTAATGGCATTTAAAGTTAGTTTAGCGCCATTTGAAGTTAGTTTAACGCCATTTGAAGTTAGTTTAATGCCATTTGAAGTTAGTTTAACGCCATTTGAAGTAGTTTAACGTCATTTGAAGTAAGTTTAACGCCTTTTGAAGTTAGTTTAACACCAGTTGTAGTTAGTTTATCGCCATTTGAAGTTAGTTTAATGCCATTTGAAGTTAGTTTAAAGCCATTTAAAGTTCGTTCAATCCCATTTAAAGTTAGTTTAACGCCATTTATAGTTAGCTGAATGCTATTTAAAGTAAGTTGAACGCTATTTAATGTTAGTTTAACGCCATTTGAAGTTAGTTTAACGCAATTTGATCGAGTATAATAAAGTCCCCTGGTCGAGTATAACAAAGTCCCCTGATCGAGTATAACAAAGTCCCATGGTCGAGTATAACAAATGCCCCTTTTCGAGTATAACAAAGTCCCCTAATCGAATATATCAAAGCCCCTTGATCGGGTATATCAAAGCCCCTCATCGAGTATAACAAAATCCCCTAATCGAGTATAACAAAGTCCCCTGGTCGAATATAATAAAGGCCCCTGATCGAGTATAACAAAGTCCCCTCATCTAGTATAACAAAATCCCCTAATCGAGTATAGCAAAGGCCCTTGATCGAGTATAACAAATGCCCCTTTTCGAGTATAACAAAGTCCCGTAATCGAATATAACAAAGCCCCTTGATCGGGTATATCAAAGCCCCTCATCGAGTATAACAAAATCCCCTAATCGAGTATAACAAAGTCCCCTGGTCGAATATAATAAAGGCCCCTGATCGAGTATAACAAAGTCCCCTGATCTAGTATAACAAATTCCTCTGATCGAGCATAACAAAGGACCCTGGTCGAGTATAACAAAGCCCCCTGATCGAGTATAGCAAAGTCCCCTCATCTAGTATAACAAAATCCCCTGATCGAGTATAACATATCACCTGATTGTGTATAACAAAGTTCCCTGGTCTAGTATAGTAATGTCCCCTGATCGAGTATAACAAAGACCCCTCATACAGTATAACAAAGTCCCCTGATCAAGTATAACAAAAGCCCCTGATCGAGTATAACAAAGGAACCCGGTTGAGTATAACAAAGCCTCTTGATCGAGTATAACAAATTCCCCTGATCGAGTATAACACATCTCCTGATCGAGTATAACATATCACCTGATCGTGTATAACAAAGTTCCCTGGTCTAGTATACAGTAATGTCCCCTGATCGAGTATAACAAAGCCCCTGATCGAGTATAACAAAGTCCTCTGATCGAGTATAACAAAGTCCCCTGATCGAGTATAACAAAGGCCCTTGATCGAGTATAATAAAGGCACCTGATCGTGTATAACAAAGTCCCCTGATCGAATATAAAAAAGTCCCCTCATCGAGTAAATCAAAGTCCCCTGGTCGAGTATAACAAAGTCGCCTGATTGCGTATAACAAAGTCCCCTGATCGAGTATAACAAATTCCCCTGATCGAGTATAGCAAAGTCCCCTGGTCGAGTATAACAAATTCCCCTTACCGAGTATAACAAAATCCCCTGGTTGAGTATAACAAAGGCCCCTCATCGAGTATAACAAAGTCCGTTGATCGAATATTAAAAAGTCCCCTGATCGAGTAAAACAATGTCCCCTGGTCGAGTATAACAAAGTCCCCTGATCGAGTATAACAAAGCCCCCTGATCGAGGAAAACAAAGTCCCCCGATCGAGTATAACAAAGTCCTCTCATCGAGCATAACACAGGCCCATGGTCGAGTATAACAAATGCCCCTTTTCGAGTGTAACAAAGTCCCCTGATCTAGTATAACAAAATCCCGTGATCGAGTATAGCAAAGGCACTTGATTGAGTATAACAAATGCCCCTCATCGAGTATAACAAAGTCCCCTAATCGAATATAACAAAGCCCCCTGATCGAGTATAACAAAGGCCACTGGTAGAGCATAAGAAAGGACCCTGGTCGAGTATTACAAAGTCCCCTGATCGAGTATAACAAAGCCTACTCATCAGATATAACAAAGTCCCCTGGTCGAGTATACGTCCCCTGATCGAGTATAACAAAGGCCCCTTATCGAGGAAAACAAAGACCCCAGATCGAGTATAACAAAGTCCCTTGATCGAGTATAACAAAGCCACCCTGATCGAATATTACAAAGTCCCCTGATCAAGTATAACAAAGTCCCCTGATCGAGTATAACAAAGACCCCTATTCGAGTATAACAAAGGCCCCTAATGGAGTATACCAAAGACCCTGATGGAGTATAACAAAGTCACCTGGTTGAGTATAACAAAGGCCCATGATCGAGTATAACAAAGGCCCATGATCGAGTATAACAAAGTCACCTGATCGAGTATAACAAAGTCCTGTTATCGAGTATAACAAAATCCCCTGGTCGCGTATAACAGTGTCCCCTGGTCGAGTATAACAAAGTCCCCTGGTCGAGTATAACAAAGTCCCCTGGTCGAGTATAACCAAGGCCCCTTATCGAGAAATACAAAGTCCCCTGATCGAATATAACAAAGTCCCCTCATCGAATATATCAAAGTCCCCTGGTCGCGTATAACAAAGTCCCCTGGTCGAGTATAACAAAGTTCCCTGGTCGTGTATAACAAAGCCCCCGGTTGAGTATAACAAAGCCTCCGAATAGAGTAAAACAAAGTCCCGTGATCGAGTATATCACATCCCCTGATCGAGTATAACATATCCCCTGATCGTGTATAACAAAGTTCCCTGGTCGAATATACTAATGTCCCCTGATCGAGTATAACAAAGGCCCCTGATCGAGTATAACAAACTCCCCTGGTCGAGTAAAACAAAGTCCCCTGGTCGAATAATACAAAGTCCCCTCATCAAGTATAACAAAGTCCCCTGATCGAGTATAACAAAGACCCCTATTCGAGTATTACAAAGGCCCCTAATGGAGTATACCAAAGACCCCGATGGAGTATAACAAAGTCCCCTGATCGAGAAAAACAAAGCCCACTGATCGAGTATAACAAAGTCCCCTTATCGAGTATAACAAAGTCCCCTGATCGAGTATAATAAAGCTCCCTGACTGAGTATAACAAAGTCCCCTGATCGAGTATATCAAACCCCCCTGCTCGAGTATAATAAAGGCCCTGATCGAGTATACCAAATTCTCATGATCGAGTATACCAAATTCCCCTGGTTCGAGTATAAAAAAGCCCCTGATTTAGTATAACAAATCCCCCTAATCAAGTATAACAAAGTCCCCTGATCGATTATAACAATGGCCCCTAATCGAGTCTAACAAAGTCCTCTGATCGAGTATAGCAAAGGCCCTTGATCGAGTATAACAAATGCCCCTTATCGAGTATAACAAAGTCACCTAATCGAATATAACAAAGCCCCCTGATCGAGTATAACAAAGGCCACTGGTCGACCATAACAAAGGACCCTGGTCGAGTACAACAAAGTCCCCTGATCGAGTATAACAAAGCCCAATCATCGAGTATAACAAAGTCCCCCTATCGAGTAAAACAAAGTCCCCTGATCGAGTATATCAAAGCCCCCTGATCGAGTAAAACAAAGTCCCCTGGACGAGTATAACAAAGTCCCCTGATCGAGTATAACAAAGCCCCCCTGATCGAATATTACAAAGTCCCTTTTCAAGTATAACAAAGTCCCCTGATCGAGTATAACAAAGTCCCCTGGTCGAGTATAACAAACGACCCTGATGGAGTATAACAATGACCCTGATGGAGTATAACAAAGTCCCCTAATCGAGTATAACACATCCCCTGATAGAGTGTAACATATCCCCTGATCCTTGTATAACAAAGTTCCCTGGTCGAGTATAGTACTGTCCCCTAATCGAGTATAACAAAGCCCCCTGATCGAGTATAACAAAGTCCCCTGGTCGAGTATAACAAAGTCCCCTGATCGAGTATACCAAAGTCCTCTGATCGAGTATAACAAAGTCCACTGATCGGGTATAACAAAGGACCTTGATCGAGTATAATAAAGGCCCCTAATCGAGTTTAACAAAGTCCCTTGATCGAGTATAACAAATCCCGTGATCTAGTAAAACAAAGTCCCCCGAACGAGTATAACAAAGTCCTCTGATCGAATATAACAAAGTCCAATGGTCGTGTATAACAAAGTCCCCTGGTCGAGTATAACAAATTCCTCTTATCGAGTATAACAAATTCCCCTGGATGAGTAAAACACTGGCCCATGATTGAGTATAACAAAGGCCCCTCATCGAGTATAACAAAGGCCCCTCATCGAGTCTATCAAAGTCCCCTGATCGATTATGACAAAGGCCCTTGATCGATTATTATAAATTCCCCTGATCGAGTATAACAAAGTTCCCTGGTCGAGCATAACAATGTCCCCTGGTCGAGTATAACAAAGATCCCTGGTCGAGTATAACCAAGGCCCCTGATCCAGAATAACAACGTCCTCTGATCGAATATAACAAAGTCCCCTTAACGAGCATAACAAAGGCCCCCTGATCGAATAATACAAAGTCCCTTGATCAAGTATAACAAAGTCCCCTGATCGAGTATAACAAACTCCCTGATCGAGTATAACAAAGGCCCTGATCGAGTAAAAACAAAGCGTCTCTCAAGCTGAGTGTAACAAAGCCTCCTCATCGAGTATAACAAAGTCCCCTGATCGAGTATAACACATCCCCTGATAGAGTATAACATATCCCCTGATCGTGTACAACAAAGTTCCCTGTTCGAGTATAGTAATGTCCCCTGATCGAGTATAACAAAGCCCCCTGATCGAGTATAACAAAGTCCCCTGGTCGAGTATAACAAAGTCCCCTGATCGAGTTTACCAAAGTCCTCTAATAGAGTATAACAAAGTCCACTGATCGGGTATAACAAAGGCCCTTGATCGAGTATAATATAGGCCCCTAATCGAGTTTAACAAAGTCCCTTGATCGAGTATAACAAAGCCCCCTGATCTAGTAAAACAAAGTCCCCCGATCGAGTATAACAAAGTCCAATGGTCGACTTTAACAAATTCCCCTGATCGATTATTACAAATTCCCCTGATCGAGTATAACAAAGTCCCCTGGTCGAGTATAACAAAGTCCCCTGGTCGAGTATAACAAAGTCCTCTGGTCGAGTATAACCAAGCCCCCTGATCGAGAATAAGAAAGTCCTCTGATCGAATGTAACAAAGTCCCCTTATCGAGCATAACAAAGGCCCCCTGATCGAATAATTCAAAGTCCCTTGATCAAGTATAACAAAGTCCCCTGATCGAGTATAACAAAGTCCCGTGGTCGAGTATAACAAAGGCCCCCACGGAGCATAACAAAGTCCTGATGGAGTATAACAAAGTCCCTGATCGAGGAAAACAGCCCCCAGATCGAGTATAACAAAGTCCCCTCATCGAGTATAACAAAGGCCCCTGAACGAGTATAACAAAGTCGCGTGATCGAGCACAACAAAGACCCCTGGTCGAGTATAACAAAACCACCTGATCGAGTATAACAAAGTCCCCTGGTTGAGTATAACAAAGCCCCCTGATCGAGTATAACAAAGTCCCCTGATCCAGTATAACAAATTCCCCTGATCGAGTATAACAAAGGCCCCCGGTTGAGAATAACAAAGCCTCCTGACTGAGTATAACAAAGTCCCCTGATCGAGTATAACACATCCCCTGATCGAGTATAACATATCCCCTGATCGTGTATAACAAAGTTCCTTGTTCGAGTATAGGAATGTCCCTTGATCGAGTATAACAAAGGCCCCTGTTCGAGTATATCAAAGCTCCCCTGATCGAATCTTACAATGTCCGCTGATCAAGTATAACAAAGTCCTCTGATCGAGCATAACAAAGGCCCCTGGTCGAGTATAACCAAGGACCCTGATCGAGAATAACAAAGTCCTCTGATCGAATATAACAAAGTCCCCTTATCGAGCATAACAAAGCCCCCCTGATCGAATAATACAAAGTCCCCTGATCAAGTATAACACATGCCCTGATCGAGTATAACATATTCCCTGATCGTGTATAACAAAGTTCCCTGGTCGAGTATACTAATGTCCCCTGCTCGAGTATAACAAAGGCCCCTGATCGAGTATAACAAACTCCCCTGGTCGAGTAAAATAAAGTCCCCTGGTCGAGTATAACCAAGGCCCCTGATCGAGAATAACAAAGTCCCCTTATCGAGCATAACAAAGGCCCCTGGTCGAGCATAACAAAGACCCCAGGTCGAGTATAACTAAGCCACCTGATCGAGTATAACAAAATTCCCCTTGTTGAGTATAACAAAGCCCCCTGATCGAGAATAACAAAGTCCCCTGATCGTGTATAACAAAGTCGCCTAATCGAGTATAACAAAGGCCCCCAGTTGAGTATAAGAAAGCCTCCTAATCGAGTATAACAAAGTCCCCTGATCGAGTATAACACATCCCCTGATCGAGTATAACATATCCCTTGATCGTGTATAACAAAGTTTCCTGGTCGAGTATAGTAATGTCCCCTGATCGAGTATAACAAAGGCCCCTGATCGAGTATAACAAAGTCCCTTGATCGAGTATCACAAAGCCCCCCTGATCGAATATTACAAAGTCCCCTGATCAAGTATAACAAAGTCCCCTGATCCAGTATAACAAAGACCCCTATTCGAGTATTACAAAGGCCCCTAATGGAGTATACCAAAGACCCTGATGGAGTATAACAAAGTCCCCTGATCGAGGAAAACAAAGCCTCCTGATCGAGTATAACAAAGTCCCCTTATCGAGTATAACAAAGCCCAATCATTGAGTATAACAAAGTCCCCCCATCGAGTAAAACAAAGTCCCCTGATTGAGTATATCAAAGCCCCCTGATCGAGTAAAACAAAGTCCCCTGGTCGAGTATATCAAAGCCCCCTCATCGAGTATAACAAAGTCCCCTAATCGAGTATAACAAAGTCCCCTGGTCGAGTATAACAAAGGCCCCTGATCGAGTATAACAAAGTCCCCTGATCGAGTATAACAAAGGCCCCTAATCGAGTATAACAAAGTCCCCTAATCGAGCATAACTAAGTCCCCTGGTCGAGTATAACAAAGCCCCCTGATCGAATATTACAAAGTCCCCTGATCAGGTATAACAAAGTCCCCTGATCGAGTATAACAAAGTCCCCTGGTCGAGTATAACAAAGGCCTCTGATGGAGTATAACAAAGACCCTGATGGAGTATAACAAACTCCCCTGGTCGATATAAACAAAGTCCCCTGATCGAGAATAACAATGTCCCTTGATCGAGTATAACAAAAGCCCCAAATCAAGTATAACAAAGGCCCCCGGTTGAGTATAACAAAGCATCCTGATCGAGTATAGCAAAGTCCCCTGATCGAGTGTAACACATCCCCTGATCGAGTAAAACATATTCCCTGATCCTGTATAACAAAGTTCCCTGATGGAGTATAACAACGTCCCCTGGTCGATATAAACAATACCCCCTGCTCAAGTATAACAAAGTCACCTGATCGAGTATAACAAAGTCCTCTGATCGAGTATAACAAACGCTCTTAATCGAGTATAATAAAGGCCCCTGATCGAGTAAAACAAAGTTCCCCGATCGAGTATAATAAAGTCCCCTGATCGAATATAAAACAGCCCCCAGATCGAGTAAAACAAAGTCTCCTGGTTGAGTGTAACAAAGTCCCTTGATCGAGTAACAAGGCCCCCTGATCGAGTAAAACAATGTTCCCCGATCGAGTAAAGCAAAGTCCTCTGGTCGAGTATAACAAAGTTCCGTGGTCGTGTATAACAAACTCCCCTGGTCGAGTATAACAAATTACCCTGACCGATTATAACAAAGTCCCCTGGTTGAGTATAACAGAGGCCCATGATCGAGTATAAAAAAGGCCCCTGATCGAGTATAACAAAGGCCCATGATCGAGTATAACAAAGTCCCCTGGTCGAGCACAACAAAGCACCCTGGTCGAGTATAACAAAGCCCCCTGATCGAGTATAACAAAGTCCCCTGATCGAGTATATCAAAACCCCCTGGTCGAGCATAATAAAGGCCCTGATCGAGTATAACAAGGTCTCATGATCGAGTATAACAAATTCCCCTGGTTCGAGTATAACCAAAGCCCCTGATAGAGTATAACAAAGGCTCCTAATCGAGAATAACAAAGTCCCCTGATCGAGTATAACAAAGGCGCATAATCTAGTCTAACAAAGTCCCCTAATCGAATATAACAAAGCCCTTTGATCGAGTATAACAAAGGCCACTGGTCGAGCATAACAAAGGACCCTGGTCGAGTATAACAAAGTCCCCTGATCGTGTATAACAAGGTCCAATCATCGAGTATAACAAATACCCTGATCGAGTATAACAAAGTCCCCTCATCGAGTATATCAAAGCCTCCTGATCGAGTATAACAAAGTCCCCTGATCGAGTATAACAAAGTCCCCTGGTCGAGTGTAACAAAGGCCCCTCATCGAGTATAACAAAGTCCCCTGGTCGAGTATACGTCCCCGGATCGAGTATAACAAAGGCCCCTAATCGAGGAAAACAAAGACCCCAGATCGAGTATAACAAAGTCCCTTGATCGAGTATAACAAAGCCACCCTGATCGAATATTACAAAGTCCCCTGATCAAGTATAACAAAGTCCCCTGATCGAGTATAACAAAGACCCCTATTCGAGTATAACAAAGGCCCCTAATGGAGTATACCAAAGACCCTGATGGAGTATAACAAAGTCACCTGGTTGAGTATAACAAAGGCCCATGATCGAGTATAACAAAGGCCCATGATCGAGTATAACAAAGTCACCTGATCGAGTATAACAAAGTCCTGTTATCGAGTATAACAAAATCCCCTGGTCGCGTATAACAATTTTCCCTGGTCGAGTATAACAAAGTCCCCTGGTCGAGTATAACAAATGTCCCCTGGTCGAGTATAACCAAGGCCCCTCATCGAGAAATACAAAGTCCCCTGATCGAATATAACAAAGTCCCCTCATTGAATATATCAAAGTCCCCTGGTCGCGTATAACAAAGTCCCCTGGTCGAGTATAACAAAGTTCCCTGGTCGTGTATAACAAAGCCCCCGGTTGAGTATAACAAAGCCTCCTAAAAGAGTAAAACAAAGTCCCGTGATCGAGTATATCACATCCCCTGATCGAGTATAACATATCCCCTGATCGTGTATAACAAAGTTCCCTGGTCGAGTATACTAATGTCCCCTGATCGAGTATAACAAACTCCCCTGGTCGAGTATAATAAAGGCCCTGATCGAGTATACCAAATTCTCATGATCGAGTTTACCAAATTCCCCTGGTTCGAGTATAAAAAAGCCCCTGATTTAGTATAACAAATCCCCCTAATCAAGTATAAGAAAGTCCCCTGATCGATTATAACAAAGGCCCCTAATCGAGTCTAACAAAGTCCTCTGATCGAGTATAGCAAAGGCCCTTGATCGAGTATAACAAATGCCCCTCATCGAGTATAACAAAGTCACCTAATCGAATATAACAAAGCCCCCTGATCGAGTATAACAAAGGCCACCGGTCGACCATAACAAAGGACCCTGGTCGAGTATAACAAAGTCTCCTGATCGAGTATAACAAAGCCCAATCATCGAGTATAACAAAGTCCCCCTATCGAGTAAAACAAAGTCCCCTCATCGAGTATATCAAAGCCCCCTGATCGAGTAAAACAAAGTCCCCTGGACGAGTATAACAAAGTCCCCTGATCGAGTATAACAAAGCCCCCCTGATCGAATATTACAAAGTCCCCTTTCAAGTATAACAAAGTCCCCTGATCGAGTATAACACAGTCCCCTGGTCGAGTATAACAAACGACCCTGATGGAGTATAACAATGACCCTGATGGAGTATACCAAAGTCCCCTAATCGAGTATAACACATCCCCTGATAGAGTATAACATATCCCCTGATCCTTGTATAACAAAGTTCCCTGGTCGAGTATAGTACTGTCCCCTAATCGAGTATAACAAAGCCCCCTGATCGAGTATAACAAAGTCCCCTGGTCGAGTATAACAAAGTCCCCTGATCGAGTATACCAAAGTCCTCTGATCGAGTATAATAAAGTCCACTGATCGGGTATAACAAAGGACCTTGATCGAGTATAATAAAGGCCCCTAATCGAGTTTAACAAAGTCCCTTGATCGAGTATAACAAATCCCCTGATCTAGTAAAACAAAGTCCCCCGAACGATTATAACAAAGTCCTCTGGTCGAATATAACAAAGTCCAATGGTCGTGTATAACAAAGTCCCCTGGTCGAGTATAACAAATTCCTCTTATCGAGTATAACAAATTCCCCTAGATGAGTAAAACACTGGCCCATGATTGAGTATAACAAAGGCCCCTGATCGAGTATAACAAAGGCCCCTCATCGAGTCTATCAAAGTCCCCTGATCGATTATGACAAAGGCCCTTGATCGATTATTACAAATTCCCCTGATCGAGTATAACAAAGTCCCCTGGTCGAGTATAACAATGTCCCCTGGTCGAGTATAAAAAAGGTCCCTGGTCGAGTATAACCAAGGCCCCTAATCCAGAATAACAACGTCCTCTGATCGAATATAACAAAGTCCCCTTAACGAGCATAACAAAGGCCCCCTGATCGAATAATACAAAGTCCCTTGATCAAGTATAACAAAGTCCCCTGATCGAGTATAACAAAGTCACCTGGTCGAGTATAACAAAGTCCCCTGATCGAGTATAACAAAGTCCCCTGATCGAGGAAAACAAAGCCCCCTGATCGAGTATACCAAAGTCCCCTGATCGAGTATAACAAACTCCCTTGATCGAGTATAACAAAGGCCCCTGATCGAGTAAAACAAAGGCCCCCGGTTGAGTGTAACAAAGCCTCCTGATCGAGTATAACAAAGTCCCCTGATCGAGTATAACACATCCCCTGATAGAGTATAACATATCCCCTGATCGTGTACAACAAAGTCCCCTGATCGAGTATAACAAAGTCCCCTGGTCGAGTATAACAAAGTCCCCTGATCGAGTTTACCAAAGTCCTCTAATAGAGTATAACAAATTCCACTGATCGGGTATAACAAAGGCCCTTGATCGAGTATAATATAGGCCCCTAATCGAGTTTAACAAAGTCCCTTGATCGAGTATAACAATGCCCCCTGATCTAGTAAAACAAAGTCCCCCGATCGAGTATAACAAAGTCCTCTGATCGAATATAACAAAGTCCAATGGTCGTGTATAACAAAGTCCCCTGGTCGAGTTTAACAAATTCCCCTGATCGATTATTACAAATTCCCCTGATCGAGTATAACAAAGTCCCCTGGTCGAGTATAACAAAGTCCCCTGGTCGAGTATAACAAAGTCCCCTGGTCGAGTATAACCAAGCCCTTTGATCGAGAATAACAAAGTCCTCTGATCGAATATAACAAAGTCCCCTTATCGAGCATAACAAAGGCCCCCTGATCGAATAATTCAAAGTCCCTTGTTCAAGTATAACAAAGTCCCCTGATCGAGTATAACAAAGTCCCGTGGTCGAGTATAACAAAGGCCCCTAATGGAGCATAACAAAGTCCCTGATGGAGTATAACAAAGTCCCCTGATCGAGGAAAACAAAGCCCCCAGATCGAGTATAACAAAGTCCCCTCATCGATTATAACAAAGGCCCCTGAACGAGTATAACAAAGTCGCGTGATCGAGCACAACAAAGACCCCTGGTCGAGTATAACAAAACCACGTGATCGAGTATAACAAAGTCCTCTGGTTGAGTATAACAAAGCCCCCTGATCGAGAATAACAAAGTCCCCTGATCCAGTATAACAAATTCCCCTCATCGAGTATAACAAAGGCCCCCGGTTGAGTATAACAAAGCCTCCTGACTGAGTATAACAAAGTCCCCTGATCGAGTATAACACATCCCCTGATCGAGTATAACATATCCCCTGATCGTGTATAACAAAGTTCCTTGTTCGAGTATAGGAATGTCCCTTGATCGAGTATAACAAAGGCCCCTGTTCGAGTATATCAAAGCTCCCCTGATCGAATCTTACAATGTCCGCTGATCAAGTATAACAAAGTCCTCTGATCGAGCATAACAAAGGCCCCTGGTCGAGTATAACCAAGGACCCTGATCGAGAATAACAAAGTCCTCTGATCGAATATAACAAAGTCCCCTTATCGAGCATAACAAAGCCCCCCTGATCGAATAATACAAAGTCCCCTGATCAAGTATAACACATGCCCTGATCGAGTATAACATATTCCCTGATCGTGTATAACAAAGTTCCCTGGTCGAGTATACTAATGTCCCCTGCTCGAGTATAACAAAGGCCCCTGATCGAGTATAACAAACTCCCCTGGTCGAGTAAAATAAAGTCCCCTGGTCGAGTATAACCAAGGCCCCTGATCGAGAATAACAAAGTCCCCTTATCGAGCATAACAAAGGCCCCTGGTCGAGCATAACAAAGACCCCAGGTCGAGTATAACTAAGCCACCTGATCGAGTATAACAAAATTCCCCTTGTTGAGTATAACAAAGCCCCCTGATCGAGAATAACAAAGTCCCCTGATCGTGTATAACAAAGTCGCCTAATCGAGTATAACAAAGGCCCCCAGTTGAGTATAAGAAAGCCTCCTAATCGAGTATAACAAAGTCCCCTGATCGAGTATAACACATCCCCTGATCGAGTATAACATATCCCTTGATCGTGTATAACAAAGTTTCCTGGTCGAGTATAGTAATGTCCCCTGATCGAGTATAACAAAGGCCCCAGATCGAGTATAACAAAGTCCCTTGATCGAGTATCACAAAGCCCCCCTGATCGAATATTACAAAGTCCCCTGATCAAGTATAGCAAAGTCCCCTGATCGAGTATAACAAAGACCCCTATTCGAGTATTACAAAGGCACCTAATGGAGTATACCAAAGACCCTGATGGAGTATAACAAAGTCCCCTGATCGAGGAAAACAAAGCCTCCTGATCGAGTATAACAAAGTCCCCTTATCGAGTATAACAAAGCCCAATCATCGAGTATAACAAAGTCCCCCCGTCGAGTAAAACAAAGTCCCCTGATTGAGTATATCAAAGCCCCCTGATCGAGTAAAACAAAGTCACCTGGTCGAGTATATCAAAGCCCCCTCATCGAGTATAACAAAGTCCCCTAATCGAGTATAACACAGTCCCCTGATCGAGTATAACAAAGTCCCCTGGTCGAGTATAACAAAGTCCCCTGATCGAGTATAACAAAGGCCCCTGATCGAGTATAACAAAGTCCCCTTATCGAGCATAACTAAGTCTCCTGGTCGAGTATAACAAAGCCCCCCTGATCGAATATTACAAAGTCCCCTGATCAGGTATAACAAAGCCCCTGATCGAGTATAACAAAGTCCCCTGGTCGAGTATAACAAAGGCCCCTGATGGAGTATAACAAAGACCCTGATGGAGTATAACAAAGTCCCCTGGTCGATGTAAACAAAGTCCCCTGATCGAGAATAACAATGTCCCTTGATCGAGTATAACAAAAGCCCCTAATCAAGTATAACAAAGGCCCCCGGTTGAGTATAACAAAGCATCCTGATCGAGTATAGCAAAGTCCCCTGATCGAGTGTAACACATCCCCTGATCGAGTAAAACATATTCCCTGATCCTGTCTAACAAAGTTCCCTGATGGAGTATAACAACGTCCCCTGGTCGATATAAACAAAGCCCCCTGCTCAAGTATAACAAAGTCCCCTGATCGAGTATAACAAAGTCCTCTGATCGAGTATAACAAACGCTCTTGATCGAGTATAATAAAGGCCCCTGATCGAGTAAAACAAAGTTCCCCGATCGAGTATAATAAAGTCCCCTGATCGAATATAAAACAGCCCCCAGATCGAGTAAAACAAAGTCTCCTGGTTGAGTGTAACAAAGTCCCTTTATCGAGTAATAAGGCCCCCTGATCGAGTAAAACAATGTTCCCCGATCGAGTAAAGGAAAGTCCTCTGATCGAGTATAACAAAGTTCCGTGGTCGTGTATAACAAACTCCCCTGGTCGAGTATAACAAATTCCCCTGACCGATTATAACAAAGTCCCCTGGTTGAGTATAACAAAGGCCCATGATCGAGTATAAAAAAGGCCCCTGATCGAGTATAACAAAGGCCCATGATCGAGTATAACAAAGTCCCCTGGTCGAGCACAACAAAGCACCCTGGTCGAGTATAACAAAGCCCCCTGATCGAGTATAACAAAGTCCCCTGATCGAGTATATCAAAACCCCCTGGTCGAGCATAATAAAGGCCCTGATCGAGTATAACAAGGTCTCATGATCGAGTATAACAAATTCCCCTGGTTCGAGTATAACCAAAGCCCCTGATAGAGTATAACAAAGGCTCCTGATCGAGAATAACAAAGTCCCCTGATCGAGTATAACAAAGGCGCATAATCTAGTCTAACAAAGTCCCCTGATCGAGTATAGCAAAGCCCTTTGATCGAGTATAACAAAGGCCACTGGTCGAGTATAACAAAGGACCCTGGTCGAGTATAACAAAGTCCCCTGATCGAGTATAACAAGGTCCAATCATCGAGTATAACAAATACCCTGATCGAGTATAACAAAGTCCCCTCATCGAGTATATCAAAGCCTCCTGATCGAGTATAAAAAAGTCCCCTGATCGAGTATAACAAAGTCCCCTGGTCGAGTGTAACAAAGGCCCCTCATCGAGTATAACAAAGTCCCCTGATCGAGTATAACAAAGTCCCCTGGTCGAGTATACGTCCCCTGATCGAGTATAACAAAGGCCCCTAATCGAGGAAAACAAAGACCCCAGATCGAGTATAACAAAGTCCCTTGATCGAGTATAACAAAGCCACCCTGATCGAATATTACAAAGTCCCCTGATCAAGTATAACAAAGTCCCCTGATCGAGTATAACAAAGACCCCTATTCGAGTATAACAAAGGCCCCTAATGGAGTATACCAAAGACCCTGATGGAGTATAACAAAGTCACCTGGTTGAGTATAACAAAGGCCCATGATCGAGTATAACAAAGGCCCATGATCGAGTATAACAAAGTCACCTGATCGAGTATAACAAAGTCCTGTTATCGAGTATAACAAAATCCCCTGGTCGCGTATAACAATGTCCCCTGGTCGAGTATAACAAAGTCCCCTGGTCGAGTATAACAAAGTCCCCTGGTCGAGTATAACCAAGGCCCCTGATCGAGAAATACAAAGTCCCCTGATCGAATATAACAAAGTCCCCTCATCGAATATATCAAAGTCCCCTGGTCGCGTATAACAAAGTCCCCTGGTCGAGTATAACAAAGTTCCCTGGTCGTGTATAACAAAGCCCCCGGTTGAGTATAACAAAGCCTCCTAATAGAGTAAAACAAAGTCCCGTGATCGAGTATATCACATCCCCTGATCGAGTATAACATATCCCCTGATCGTGTATAACAAAGTTCCCTGGTCGAGTATACTAATGTTCCCTGATCGAGTATAACAAAGGCCCCTGATCGAGTATAACACATCCCCCTATAGAGTATAACATATCCCCTGATCGAGTTTACCAAAGTCCTCTAATAGAGTATAACAAAGTCCACTGATCGGGTATAACAAAGGCCCTTGATCGAGTATAATATAGGCCCCTAATCGAGTTTAACAAAGTCCCTTGATCGAGTATAACAAAGCCCCCTGATCTAGTAAAACAAAGTCCCCCGATCGAGTATAACAAAGTCCTCTGATCGAATATAACAAAGTCCAATGGTCGTGTATAACAAAGTCCCCTGGTCGAGTTTAACAAATTCCCCTGATCGATTATTACAAATTCCCCTGATCGAGTATAACAAAATCCCCTGGTCGAGTATAACAAAGTCCCCTGGTCGAGTATAACAAAGTCCCCTGGTCGAGTATAACCAAGCCCCCTGATCGAGAATAACAAAGTCCTCTGATCGAATATAACAAAGTCCCCTTATCGAGCATAACAAAGGCCCCCTGATCGAATAATTCAAAGTCTCTTGATCAAGTACAACAAACACCCCTGATCGAGTATAACAAAGTCCCGTGGTCGAGTATAACAAAGGCCCCTAATGGAGCATAACAAAGTCCCTGATGGAGTATAACAAAGTCCCCTGATCGAGGAAAACAAAGCCCCCAGATCGAGTATAACAAAGTCCCCTCATCGATTATAACAAAGGCCCCTGAACGAGTATAACAAAGTCGCGTGATCGAGCACAACAAAGACCCCTGGTCGAGTATAACAAAACCACCTGATCGAGTATAACAAATTCCTCTGGTTGAGTATAACAAAGCCCCCTGATCGAGTATAACAAAGTCCCCTGATCCAGTATAACAAATTCCCCTGATCGAGTATAACAAAGGCCCCCGGTTGAGTATAACAAAGCCTCCTGACTGAGTATAACAAAGTCCCCTGATCGAGTATAACACATCCCCTGATCGAGTATAACATATCCCCTGATCGTGTATAACAAAGTTCCCTGTTCGAGTATAGTAATGTCCCTTGATCGAGTATAACAAAGGCCCCTGTTCGAGTATATCAAAGCTCCCCTGATCGAATCTTACAAAGTCCGCTGATCAAGTATAACAAAGTCCCCTGATCGAGCATAACAAAGGCCCCTGGTCGAGTATAACCAAGGACCCTGATCGAGAATAACAAAGTCCTCTGATCGAATATAACAAAGTCCCCTTATCGAGCATAACAAAGCCCCCCTGATCGAATAATACAAAGTCCGGTGATCAAGTATAACACATGCCCTGATCGAGCAAAACATATTCCCTGATCGTGTATAACAAAGTTCCCTGGTCGAGTATACTAATGTCCCCTGCTCGAGTATAACAAAGGCCCCTGATCGAGTATAACAAACTCCCCTGGTCGAGTAAAATAAAGTCCCCTGGTCGAGTATAACCAAGGCCCCTGATCGAGAATAACAAAGTCCCCTTATCGAGCATAACAAAGGCCCCTGGTCGAGCATAACAAAGACCCCAGGTCGAGTATAACTAAGCCACCTGATCGAGTATAACAAAATTCCCCTTGTTGAGTATAACAAAGCCCCCTGATCGAGTATAACAAAGTCCCCTTATCGTGTATAACAAAGTCCCCTAATCGAGTATAACAAAGGCCCCCAGTTGAGTATAAGAAAGCCTCCTAATCGAGTATAACAAAGTCCCCTGATCGAGTATAACACATCCCCTGATCGAGTATAACATATCCCTTGATCGTGTATAACAAAGTTTCCTGGTCGAGAATAGAAATGTCCCCTGATCGAGTATAACAAAGTCCCTTGATCGAGTATCACAAAGCCCCCCCTGATCGAATATTACAAAGTCCCCTGATCAAGTATAACAAAGTCCCCTGATCCAGTATAACAAAGACCCCTATTCGAGTATTACAAAGGCCCCTAATGGAGTATACCAAAGACCCTGATGGAGTATAGCAAAGTCCCCTGATCGAGGAAAACAAAGCCTCCTGATCGAGTATAACAAAGTCCCCTTATCGAGTATAACAAAGCCTAATCATCGAGTATAACAAAGTCCCCCCATCGAGTAAAACAAAGTCCCCTGATTGAGTATATCAAAGCCCCCTGATCGAGAAAAACAAAGTCCCCTGGTCGAGTATATCAAAGCCCCCTCATCGAGTATAACAAAGTCCCCTAATCGAGTATAACAAAGTCCCCTGGTCGAGTTTAACAAAGGCCCCTGATCGAGTATAACAAAGTTTTCTGTTCGAGTATAACAAAGTCCCCTGATCGAGTATAACAAAGGCCCCTAATCGAGTATAACAAAGTCCCCTAATCGAGCATAACTAAGTCCCCTGGTCGAGTATAACAAAGCCCCCCTGATCGAATATTACAAAGTCCCCTGATCAGGTATAACAAAGTCCCCTGATCGAGTATAACAAAGTCCCCTGGTCGAGTATAACAAAGGCCCCTGATGGAGTATAACAAAGACCCTGATGGAGTATAACAAACTCCCCTGGTCGATATAAACAAAGTCCCCTGATCGAGAATAACAATGTCCCTTGATCGAGTATAACAAAAGCCCCAAATCAAGTATAACAAAGGCCCCCGGTTGAGTATAACAAAGCATCCTGATCGAGTATAGCAAAGTCCCCTGATCGAGTGTAACACATCCCCTGATCGAGTAAAACATATTCCCTGATCCTGTATAACAAAGTTCCCTGATGGAGTATAACAACGTCCCCTGGTCGATATAAACAATACCCCCTGCTCAAGTATAACAAAGTCACCTGATCGAGTATAACAAAGTCCTCTGATCGAGTATAACAAACGCTCTTGATCGAGTATAATAAAGGCCCCTGATCGAGTAAAACAAAGTCCCGGTTGAGTGTAATAAAGTCCCCTGATCGAAGTAAAACAGCCCCCAGATCGAGTAAAACAAAGTCTCCTGGTTGAGTGTAACAAAGTCCCTTGATCGAGTAACAAGGCCCCCTGATCGAGTAAAACAATGTTCCCCGATCGAGTAAAGCAAAGTCCTCTGGTCGAGTATAACAAAGTTCCGTGGTCGTGTATAACAAACTCCCCTGGTCGAGTATAACAAATTACCCTGACCGATTATAACAAAGTCCCCTGGTTGAGTATAACAAAGGCCCATGATCGAGTATAAAAAAGGCCCCTGATCGAGTATAACAAAGGCCCATGATCGAGTATAACAAAGTCCCCTGGTCGAGCACAACAAAGCACCCTGGTCGAGTATAACAAAGCCCCCTGATCGAGTATAACAAAGTCCCCTGATCGAGTATATCAAAACCCCCTGGTCGAGCATAATAAAGGCCCTGATCGAGTATAACAAGGTCTCATGATCGAGTATAACAAATTCCCCTGGTTCGAGTATAACCAAAGCCCCTGATAGAGTATAACAAAGGCTCCTAATCGAGAATAACAAAGTCCCCTGATCGAGTATAACAAAGGCGCATAATCTAGTCTAACAAAGTCCCCTAATCGAATATAACAAAGCCCTTTGATCGAGTATAACAAAGGCCACTGGTCGAGCATAACAAAGGACCCTGGTCGAGTATAACAAAGTCCCCTGATCGTGTATAACAAGGTCCAATCATCGAGTATAACAAATACCCTGATCGAGTATAACAAAGTCCCCTCATCGAGTATATCAAAGCCTCCTGATAGAGTATAAAAAAGTCCCCTGATCGAGTATAACAAAGTCCCCTGGTCGAGTGTAACAAAGGCCCCTCATCGAGTATAACAAAGTCCCCTGATCGAGTATAACAAAGACCCCTGGTCGAGTATACGTCCCCTGATCGAGTATAACAAAGGCCCCTAATCGAGGAAAACAAAGACCCCAGATCGAGTATAACAAAGTCCCTTGATCGAGTATAACAAAGCCACCCTGATCGAATATTACAAAGTCCCCTGATCAAGTATAACAAAGTCCCCTGATCGAGTATAACAAAGACCCCTATTCGAGTATAACAAAGGCCCCTAATGGAGTATACCAAAGACCCTGATGGAGTATAACAAAGTCACCTGGTTGAGTATAACAAAGGCCCATGATCGAGTATAACAAAGGCCCATGATCGAGTATAACAAAGTCACCTGATCGAGTATAACAAAGTCCTGTTATCGAGTATAACAAAATCCCCTGGTCGCGTATAACAATGTCCCCTGGTCGAGTATAACAAAGTCCCCTGGTCGAGTATAACAAAGTCCCCTGGTCGAGTATAACCAAGGCCCCATCGAGAAATACAAAGTCCCCTGATCGAATATAACAAAGTCCCCTCATCGAATATAACAAAGTCCCCTGGTCGCGTATAACAAAGTCCCCTGGTCGAGTATAACAAAGTTCCCTGGTCGTGTATAACAAAGCCCCCGGTTGAGTATAACAAAGCCTCCTAATAGAGTAAAACAAAGTCCCGTGATCGAGTATATCACATCCCCTGATCGAGTATAACATATCCCCTGATCGTGTATAACAAAGTTCCCTGGTCGAGTATACTAATGTCCCTGATCGAGTATAACAAAGGCCCCTGATCGAGTATAACAAAGCCCCCTGGTCGAATAATTACAAAGTCCCCTCATCAAGTATAACAAAGTCCCCTGATCGAGTATAACAAAGACCCCTATTCGAGTATTACAAAGGCCCCTAATGGAGTATACCAAAGACCCCGATGGAGTATAACAAAGTCCCCTGATCGAGAAAAACAAAGCCCACTGATCGAGTATAACAAAGTCCCCTTATCGAGTATAACAAAGTCCCCTGATCGAGTATAATAAAGCTCCCTGACTGAGTATAACAAAGTCCCCTGATCGAGTATATAAAACCCCCCTGCTCGAGTATAATAAAGGCCCTGATCGAGTATACCAAATTCTCATGATCGAGTTTACCAAATTCACCTGGTTCGAGTATAAAAAAGCCCCTGATTTAGTATAACAAATCCCCCTAATCAAGTATAAGAAAGTCCCCTGATCGATTATAACAAAGGCCCCTAATCGAGTCTAACAAAGTCCTCTGATCGAGTATAGCAAAGGCCCTTGATCGAGTATAACAAATGCCCCTCATCGAGTATAACAAAGTCACCTAATCGAATATAACAAAGCCCCCTGATCGAGTATAACAAAGGCCACCGGTCGGCCATAACAAAGGACCCTGGTCGAGTATAACAAAGTCCCCTGATCGAGTATAACAAAGCCCAATCATCGAGTATAAAAAGTCCCCCTATCGAGTAAAACAAAGTCCCCTGATCGAGTATATCAAAGCCCCCTGATCGAGTAAAACAAAGTCCCCTGGACGAGTATAACAAAGTCCCCTGATCGAGTATAACAAAGCCCCCTGATCGAATATTACAAAGTCCCCTTTCAAGTATAACAAAGTCCCCTGATCGAGTATAACAAAGTCCCCTGATCGAGTATAACAAAGACCCCTATTCGAGTATTACAAAGGCCCCTAATGGAGTATACCAAAGACCCCGATGGAGTATAAGAAAGTCCCCTGATCGAGAAAAACAAAGCCCACTGATCGAGTATAACAAAGTCCCCTTATCGAGTATAACAAAGTCCCCTGATCGAGTATAATAAAGCTCCCTGACTGAGTATAACAAAGTCCCCTGATCGAGTATATAAAACCCCCCTGCTCGAGTATAATAAAGGCCCTGATCGAGTATACCAAATTCTCATGATCGAGTTTACCAAATTCACCTGGTTCGAGTATAAAAAAGCCCCTGATTTAGTATAACAAATCCCCCTAATCAAGTATAAGAAAGTCCCCTGATCGATTATAACAAAGGCCCCTAATCGAGTCTAACAAAGTCCTCTGATCGAGTATAGCAAAGGCCCTTGATCGAGTATAACAAATGCCCCTCATCGAGTATAACAAAGTCACCTAATCGAATATAACAAAGCCCCCTGATCGAGTATAACAAACGCCACCGGTCGGCCATAACAAAGGACCCTGGTCGAGTATAACAAAGTCCCCTGATCGAGTATAACAAAGTTCCCTGGTCGTGTATAACAAAGCCCCCGGTTGAGTATAACAAAGCCTCCTAATAGAGTAAAACAAAGCCTCCTAATAGAGTAAAACAAAGTCCCGTGATCGAGTATATCACATCCCCTGATCGAGTATAACATATCCCCTGATCGTGTATAACAAAGTTCCCTGGTCGAGTATACTAATGTTCCCTGATCGAGTATAACAAAGGCCCCTGATCGAGTATAACAAACTCCCCTGGTCGAGTAAAACAAAGTCCCCTGGTCGAATAATACAAAGCCCCCTCATCAAGTATAACAAAGTCCCCTGATCGAGTATAACAAAGACCCCTATTCGAGTATTACAAAGGCCCCTAATGGAGTATACCAAAGACCCCGATGGAGTATAACAAAGTCCCCTGATCGAGAAAAACAAAGCCCACTGATCGAGTATAACAAAGTCCCCTTATCGAGTATAACAAAGTCCCCTGATCGAGTATAATAAAGCTCCCTGACTGAGTATAACAAAGTCCCCTGATCGAGTATATCAAACCCCCCTGCTCGAGTATAATAAAGGCCCTGATCGAGTATACCAAATTCTCATGATCGAGTATACCAAATTCCCCTGGTTCGAGTATAAAAAAGCCCCTGATTTAGTATAACAAATCCCCCTAATCAAGTATAACAAAGTCCCCTGATCGATTATAACAATGGCCCCTAATCGAGTCTAACAAAGTCCTCTGATCGAGTATAGCAAAGGCCCTTGATCGAGTATAACAAATGCCCCTCATCGAGTATAACAAAGTCACCTAATCGAATATAACAAAGCCCCCTGATCGAGTATAACAAAGGCCAATGGTCGACCAAAACAAAGGACCCTGGTCGAGTATAACAAAGTCCCCTGATCGAGTATAACAAAGCCCAATCATCGAGTATAACAAAGTACCCCTATCGAGTAAAACAAAGTCCCCTGATCGAGTATAACAAAGCCCAATCATCGAGTATAACAAAGTACCCCTATCGAGTAAAACAAAGTCCCCTGATCGATATATCAAAGCCCCCTGATCGAGTAAAACAAAGTCCCCTGGACGAGTATAACAAAGTCCCCTGATCGAGTATAACAAAGCCCCCCTGATCGAATATTACAAAGTCCCTTTTCAAGTATAACAAAGTCCCCTGATCGAGTATAACAAAGTCCCCTGGTCGAGTATAACAAACGACCCTGATGGAGTATAACAATGACCCTGATGGAGTATAACAAAGTCCCCTAATCGAGTATAACACATCCCCTGATAGAGTGTAACATATCCCCTGATCCTTGTATAACAAAGTTCCCTGGTCGAGTATAGTACTGTCCCCTAATCGAGTATAACAAAGCCCCCTGATCGAGTATAACAATGTCCCCTGGTCGAGTATAACAAAGTCCCCTGATCGAGTTTACCAAAGTCCTCTAATAGAGTATAACAAAGTCCACTGATCGGGTATAACAAAGGCCCTTGATCGAGTATAATATAGGCCCATAATCGAGTTTAACAAAGTCCCTTGATCGAGTATAACAAAGCCCCCTGATCTAGTAAAACAAAGTCCCCCGATCGAGTATAACAAAGTCCTCTGATCGAATATAACAAAGTCCAATGGTCGTGTATAACAAAGTCCCCTGGTCGAGTTTAACAAATTCCCCTGATCGATTATTACAAATTCCCCTGATCGAGTATAACAAAGTCCCCTGGTCGAGTATAACAAAGTCCCCTGGTCGAGTATAACAAAGTCCCCTGGTCGAGTATAACCAAGCCCCCTGATCGAGAATAACAAAGTCCTCTGATCGAATATAACAAAGTCCCCTTATCGAGCATAACAAAGGCCCCCTGATCGAATAATTCAAAGTCCCTTGATCAAGTATAACAAAGTCCCCTGATCGAGTATAACAAAGTCCCGTGGTCGAGTATAACAAAGGCCCCTAATGGAGCATAACAAAGTCCCTGATGGAGTATAACAAAGTCCCCTGATCGAGGAAAACAAAGCCCCCAGATCGAGTATAACAAAGTCCCCTCATCGATTATAACAAAGGCCCCTGAACGAGTATAACAAAGTCGCGTGATCGAGCACAACAAAGACCCCTGGTCGAGTATAACAAAACCACCTGATCGAGTATAACAAAGTCCTCTGGTTGAGTATAACAAAGCCCCCTGATCGAGTATAACAAAGTCCCCTGATCCAGTATAACAAATTCCCCTGATCGAGTATAACAAAGGCCCCCGGTTGAGTATAACAAAGCCTCCTGACTGAGTATAACAAAGTCCCCTGATCGAGTATAACACATCCCCTGATCGAGTATAACATATCCCCTGATCGTGTATAACACAGTTCCCTGTTCGAGTATAGTAATGTCCCTTGATCGAGTATAACAAAGGCCCCTGTTCGAGTATATCAAAGCTCCCCTGATCGAATCTTACAAAGTCCGCTGATCAAGTATAACAAAGTCCCCTGATCGAGCATAACAAAGGCCCCTGGTCGAGTATAACCAAGGACCCTGATCGAGAATAACAAAGTCCTCTGATCGAATATAACAAAGACCCCTTATCGAGCATAACAAAGCCCCCCTGATCGAATAATACAAAGTCCCCTGATCAAGTATAACACATGCCCTGATCGAGTATAACATATGCCCTGATCGAGTATAACAATGTCCCCTGATCGAGTATAACAAAGGCCCCTCATCCTGTATAACAAAGTTCCATGATGGAGTATAACAACGTCCCCTGGTCGATATAAACAAAGCCCCCTGATCGAGTAAAACAAAGTTCCCCGATCGAGTATAATAAAGTCCCCTGATCGAATATAAAACAGCCCCCAGATCGAGTAAAACAAAGTCTTCTGGTTGAGTGTAACAAAGTTCCTTGATCGAGTAACAAGGCCCCCTGATCGAGTAAAACAATGTTCCCCGATCGAGTAAAGCAAAGTCCTCTGATCGAGTATAACAAAGTTCCGTGGTCGTGTATAACAAACTCCCCTGGTCGAGTATAACAAATTCCCCTGATCGATTATAACAAAGTCTCCTGGTTGAGTATAACAAAGGCCCATGATCGAGTATAAAAAAGGCCCCTGATCGAGTATAACAAAGACCCATGATCTAGTATAACAAAGTCCCCTGGTCGAGCACAACAAAGCACCCTGGTCGAGTATAACAAAGCCCCCTGATCGAGTATAACAAAGTCCCCTGATCGAGTACATCAAAACCCCCTGGTCGAGCATAATAAAGGCCCTGATCGAGTATAACAAGGGCTCATGATCGAGTATAACAAATTCCCCTGGTTCGAGTATAACCAAAGCCCCTGATAGAGTATAACAAAGGCTCCTGATCGAGAATAACAAAGTCCCCTAATCGAGCATAACAAAGGCCCCTGATCGAGTATAACAAAGCCCACTGATCGAGTATATCAAAGTCCCCTGATCGAGTATAACAAAGGCGCATAATCGAGTCTAACAAAGTCCCCTGATCGAGTATAGCAAAGGCCCTTGATCGAGTATAACGAATGCCCCTCATCGAGTATAACAAAGTCTCCTAATCGAATATAACAAAGCCCTTTGATCGAGTATAACAAAGGCCACTGGTCGAGCATAACAAAGGACCCTGGTCGAGTATAACAAAGTCCCCTGATCGAGTATAACAAAGTCCAATCATCGAGTATAACAAATACCCTGATCGAGTATAAGAAAGTCCCCTCATCGAGTATATCAAAGCCTCCTGATCGAGTATAACAAAGTCCCCTGATCGAGTATAACAAAGTCCCCTGGTCGAGTGTAACAAAGGCCCCTCATCGAGTATAACAAAGTCCCCTGGTCGAGTATAAGTCCCCTGATCGAGTATAACAAAGGCCCCTAATCGAGGAAAACAAAGACCCCAGATCGAGTATAACAAAGTCCCTTGATCGAGTATAACAAAGCCCCCCTGATCGAGTATAACAAAGACCCCTATTCGAGTATAACAAAGGCCCCTAATGGAGTATACCAAAGACCCTGATGGAGTATAACAAAGTCCCCTGGTTGAGTATAACAAAGGCCCATGATCGAGTATAACAAAGGCCCATGATCGAGTATAACAAAGTCACCTGATCGAGTATAACAAAGTCCTGTTATCGAGTATAACAAAATCCCCTGGTCACGTATAACAATGTCCCCTGGTCGAGTATAACAAAGTCCTCTGGTCGAGTATAACAAAGTCCCCTGGTCGAGTATAACCAAGGCCCCTGATCGAGAATTACAAAGTCCCCTGATCGAATATAACAAAGTCCCCTCATCGAATATAACAAAGTCCCCTGGTCGCGTATAACAAAGTCCCCTGGTCGTGTATAACAAAGCTCCCGGTTGAGTATAACAAAGCCTCCTAATAGAGTAAAACAAAGTCCCGTGATCGAGTATATCACATCCCCTGATCGAGTATAACATATCCCGTGATCGAGTATATCACATCCCCTGATCGAGTATAACATATCCCCTGATCGTGTATAACAAAGTTCCCTGGTCGAGTATACTAATGTCCCCTGATCGAGTATAACAAAGGCCCCTGATCGAGTATAACAAACTCCCCTTGTCGAGTAAAACAAAGTCCCCTGGTCGAATAATACAAAGTCCCCTGATCAAGTATAACAAAGTCCCCTGATCGAGTATAACAAAGACCCCTATTCGAGTATTACAAAGGCCCCTAATGGAGTATACCAAAGACCCTGTTGGAGTATAACAAAGTCCCCTGATCGAGGAAAACAAAGCCCCCTGATCGAGTATAACAAAGTCCCCTTATCGAGTATAACAAAGTCCCCTGATCGAGTATAATAAAGCTCCCTTACTGAGTATAACAAAGTCCCCTGATCGAGTATATCAACCCCCCCTGCTCGAGTATAATAAAGGCCCTGATCGAGTATACCAAATTCTCATGTTCGAGTATACCAAATTCCCCTGCTTCGAGTATAAAAAAAGCCCCTGATTTAGTATAACAAATCCCCCTAATCAAGTATAACAAAGTCCCCTGACCGATTATAACAAAGGCCCCTAATCGAGTCTAACAAAGTCCTCTGATCGAGTATAGCAAAGGCCCTTGATCGAGTATAAAAAATGCCCCTCATCGAGTATAACAAAGTCACCTAATCGAATATAACAAAGCCCCCTGATCGAGTATAACAAAGGCCACTGGTCGACCATAACAAAGGACCCTGGTCGAGTATAACAAAGTCCCCTGATCGAGTATAACAAAGCCCAATCATCGAGTAAAACAAAGTCCCACCATCGAGTAAAACAAAGTCCCCTGATCGAGTATATCAAAGCCCCCTGATCGAGTAAAACAAAGTCCCCTGGTCGAGTATAACAAAGTCCCTTGATCGAATATAACAAAGCCCCCCTGAACGAATATTAAAAAAGTCCCCTTTCAAGTATAACAAAGTCCCCTGATCGAGTATAACAAAGTACCCTGGTCGAGTATAACAAAGGACCCTGATGGAGTATAACAATGACCCTGATGGAGTATAACAAAGTCCCCTAATCGAGTATAACACATCCCCTGATAGAGTATAACATATCCCCTGATCCTTGTATAACAAAGTTCCCTGGTCGAGTATAGTACTGTCCCCTAATCGAGTATAACAAAGCCCCCTGATCGAGTATAACAAAGTCCCCTGATCGAGTATACCAAAGTCCTCTGATCGAGTATACCAAAGTCCTCTGATCGAGTATAACAAAGTCCACTGTCCGGGTAAAACAAAGGACCTTGATCGAGTATAATAAAGGCCCCTAATCGAGTTTAACAAAGTCACTTGATCGAGTATAACAAAGCCCCCTGATCGAATATAACAAAGTCCAATGGTCGTGTATAACAAAGTCCCCTGGTCGAGTATAACAAATTCCTCTTATCGAGTATAACAAATTCCCCTGGATGAGTATAACACTGGCCCATGATTGAGTATAACAAAGGCACCTCATCGAGTATAACAAAGGCCCCTCATCGAGTCTATCAAAGTCCCCTGATCGATTATGACAAAGGCCCTGATCGATTATTACAAATTCCCTTGATCGAGTATAACAAAGTCCCCTGGTCGAATATAACAACGTCCCCTGGTCGAGTATAACAAAGGTTCCTGGTCGAGTATAACCAAGGCCCCTGATCCAGAATAACAACGTCCACTGATCGAATATAACAAAGTCCCCCTGATCGAATAATACAAAGTCCCTTGATCATGTATAACCAAGTCCCCTGATCGAGTATAACAAAGTCACCTGGTCGAGTATAACAAAGTCCCCTGATCGAGTATAACAAAGTCCCCTGATCGAGGAAAACAAAGCCCCCTGATCGAGTATACAAAAGTCCCCTGATCGAGTATAACAAACTCCCTTGATCGAGTATAACAAAGGCCCCTGATCGAGTAAAACAAAGGCCCCCGGTTGAGTGTAACAAAGCCTCCTGATCGAGTATAACAAAGTCCCCTGATTGAGTATAACACATCCCCTGATAGAGTATAACATATCCCCTGATCGTGTACAACAAAGTTCCCTGGTCGAGTATAGTAATGTCCCCTTATCGAGTATAACAAAGCCCCCTGATCGAGTATAACAAAGTCCCCTGGTCGAGTATAACAAAGTCCCCTGATCGAGTTTACCAAAGTCCTCTAATCGAGTATAACAAAGTCCACTCATCGGGTATAACAAAGGCTTTTGATCGAGTATAATAAAGGCCCCTAATCGAGTTTAACAAAGTCCCTTGATCGAGTATAACAAAGCCCCCTCATCTAGTTAAACAAAGTCCCCCGATCGAGTATAACAAAGTTCTCTAATCGAATATAACAAAGTCCAATGGTCGTGTATAACAAAGTCCCCTGGTCGAGTATAACAAATTCCCCTGATCGATTATTACAAATTCCCCTGGTCGAGTATAACAAAGTCCCCTGGTCGAGTATAACAAAGTCCCCTGGTCGAGTATAACAAAGTCCCCTGGTCGAGTATAACCAAGCCCCCTGATCGAGAATATCAAATTCCTCTGATCGAATATAACAAAGTCCCCTTATCGAGCATAACAAAGGCCCCCTGATCGAATAATACAAAGTCCCTTGATCAAGTATAACAAAGTCCCCTGATCGAGTATAACAAAGTTCCGTGGTCGTGTATAACAAAGGCCCCTAATGGAGCATAACAAAGTCCCTGATGGAGTATAACAAAGTCCCCTGATCGAGGAAAACAAAGCCCCCAGATCGAGTATAACAAAGTCCCCTCATCGAGTATAACAAAGGCCCCTGAACGAGTATAACAAAGTCGCGTGATCGAGCACAACAAAGACCCCTGGTCGAGTATAACAAAACCACCTGATCGAGTATAACAAAGTCCCCTGGTTGAGTATAACAAAGCCCCCTGATCGAGTATAACAAAGTCCCCTGATCCAGTATAACAAATTCCCCTGATCGAGTATAACAAAGGCCCCCGGTTGAGAATAACAAAGCCTCCTGACTGAGTATAACAAAGTCCCCTGATCGAGTATAACACATCCCCTGATCGAGTATAACATATCCCCTGATCGTGTATAACAAAGTTCCTTGGTCGAGTATAGTAATGTCCCTTGATCGAGTATAACAAAGGCCCCTGTTCGAGTATATCAAATCTCCCCTGAACGAATCTTACAAAGTCCCATGATCAAGTATAACAAAGTCCCCTGATCGAGCATAACAAAGGCCGTTGGTCGAGTATAACCAAGGCCCCTGATCGAGAATAACAAAGTCCTCTGATCGAATATAACAAAGTCCCCTTATCGAGCAAAACAAAGCCCCCCTGATCGAATAATACAAAGTCCCCTGATCAAGTATAACACATCCCCTGATCGAGTATAAAATATGCCCTTATCGAGTATAACAATGTCCCCTGATCGAGTATAACAAAGGCCCCTCATCGTGTATAACAAAGTCCCCTTATCGAGCATAACAAAGGCCCCTGGTCGAGTATAACAAAGCCCTCCTGATCGAATATTACAAAGTCCCCTGATCAAGTATAACAAAGTCCCATGATCGAGTATATCAAAGTCCCCTGGTCGAGGAAAACAAAGCCCCCTCATCGATTATAACAAAGTCCCCTCATCGAGTATAACAAAGTCTCCTTGTTGACCATAACAAAGGCCCCTGGTCGAGTATAACAAAGCCCGCTGATCGAGTATAACAAAGTCCCCTGATCGAGTATATCAAACCCCTCTGGTCGAGTATAATAAGGGCAATGATCGAGTTTAACAAAGTCTCATGATCGAGTATAAGAAATTCCCCTGGTTCGAGTATAACAAAAGCCTCTGATATAATATAACAAAGGCCCCTCATCGAGTATAAGAAAGTACCCTGATCGATTATGACAAACGCCCTTGATCGAGTATAACAAAGGCTCCTGATCGAGTATTACAAAATCCCCTGATCGAGTATAACAAAGTCCCCTGATCGAGTATAACACATCCCCTGATCGAGTATAAGAAAGGCCCCTCATCGAGTATAACAAAGGCCCCTCATGGAATCTAACAAAGTCCCCTGATCGATTATGACAAAGGCCCTTGATCGAGTATTACAAAGTCCCCTGATCGAGTATAACAAAGTCCCCTGGTCAAGTTAGTTTAATGCCATTTAAAGTTAGTTTAACACCTTTTGAAGTTAGTTTAACACCATTTGAAGTTAGTTTAATGCTATTTAAAGTTAGTTTAACGCCATTTAAAGTTAGTTATACGTCATTTCAAGTTAGTTTAACGTCATTTGCAGTTAGTTTAATGCCATTCAAAGTTAGTTTAACGCGATTTGAAGTTAGTTTAATGCCACTTAAACTTAGTTTAATGCTTTTTGAAGTTAGTTTAATGACATTTGAAGTCAGTGTAATGCCATTTAAAATAAGTTTAAAGCCATTTGAAGTTAGTTTAATGCCTTTTAAATTTAGTTTAACGCCATTTAAAGTTAAATTAACGTCATTTAAAGTTAATTGAACGCCATCTGAAGTTAGTGTAACGCAATTTGAAGAACGTTTACTGCCATTTGCAACACGTTAAACGCCATTTATAGTTAGTTTAATGCCATTTAAAGTTTGTTTAACTCCTTTTGAAGTTAGTTTAACACCATTTGAAGTTAGTTTAATGCTATTTAAAGTTAGTTTAACGCCATTTAAAGTTAGGTTTACGTCATTTCAAGTTAGGTTAATGCCATTTAAAGATAGTTTAGCGCCATTTGAAGTTAGTTTATCGCCATTTGAAGTTAGCTTAATGCTAATCGAGAATAACAAAGTCCCTTGATCGAGTATAACAAAAGCCCCTAATCCAGTATAACAAAGGCCCCCGGTTGAGTATAACAAAGCATCCTGATCGAGTATAGCAAAGTCCCCTGATCGGGTGTAACACATCCCCTGATCGAGTAAAACATATTCCCTGATCCTGTATAACAAAGTTCCCTGATGGAGTATAACAAAGTCCCCTGGTCGATATAAACAAAGCCCCCTGCTCAAGTATAACAAAGTCCCCTGATCGAGTATAACAAAGTCCTCTGATCTAGTATAACAAACGCTCTTGATCGAGTATAATAAAGGCCCCTGATCGAGTAAAACAATGTTCCCCGATCGAGTATAATAAAGTCCCGTGATTGAATATAAAACAGCCCCCAGATCGAGTAAAACAAAGTCTCCTGGTTGAGTGTAACAAAGTCCCTTTATCGAGTAACAAGGCCCCCTGATCGAGTACACCAATGTTCCCCGATCGAGTAAAGCAAAGTCCTCTGATCGAGTATAACAAAGTTTCGTGGTCGTGTATAACAAACTCCCCTGGTCGAGTAAAACAAATTCCCCTGATCGATTATAACAAAGTCCCCTGGTTGAGTATAACAAAGGCCCATGATCGAGTATAACAAAGGCCCCTGATCGAGTATAACAAATTCCCCTCATCGAGTATAAAAAATTCCCCTTATCGAGTATAACAAAGTCCCCTGGTCGAGCACAACAAAGCACCCTGGTCGAGTATAACAAAGTCCCTTGATCGAGTATATCAAAAACCCTGGTCGAGCATAATAAAGGCCCTGATCGAGTATAACAAGGTCTCATGATCGAGTATAACAAATTCCCCTGGTTAGAGTATAACAAAAGCCCCTGATAGAGTATAACAAAGGCTCCTGATCGAGTATAACAAAGTCCCCTGATCGAGCATAACAAAGGCCCCTGATCGAGTATAACAAAGTCCAATCATCGAGTATAACAAATACCCTGATCGAGTATAACAAAGTCCCCTCATCGAGTATATCAAAGCCCCCTGATTGAGTACAACAAAGTCCCCTGATCGAGTATAACAAAGTCCCCTGGTCGAGTATTCGATCAAGAGGCTTTCTTATACTCAACGGGGGGCTTTGTTATACTCGATCAGGGGCCTTTTTTATACTCGATCAGGGGACTTTGTTATACTCGATGATTGGGCTTTGTTATACTCGATCAGGGTCATTTGTTATGCCCGACCAGTGGCCTTTGTTATACTCGATCAGGGGGCTTTGTTATATTCGATTAGGAGACTTTGTTATACTCGACCAGGGTTTTTGTTATACTCAATCATGGGCCATTGTTATATTCAATCAGGGGACTTTGTTATACTCGATCAGGGGGCTTTGTTATATTCGATTAGGGGACTTTGTTATACTCGACCAGGGACCTTTGGTATGGTCAACCAGGGGACTTCGTTATACTCGAACCAGGGGAATTTGTTAAACTCGATCATGAGACTTTGTTATACTCGATCAGGGCCTTTATTATACTCGATCAGGGGACTTTGTTATACTCGATGATTGGGCTTTGTTATACTCGATCAGGGTCATTTGTTATGCTCGACCAGTGGCCCTTGTTATACTCGATCAGGGGGCATTGTTATATTCGATTAGGGGACTTTGTTATACTCGACCAGGGGACTTTGTTATACTCAATCATGGGCCATTGTTATATTCAATCATGGGACTTTGTTATACTCGATCAGGGGGCTTTGTTATATTCGATTAGGGGACTTTGTTATACTCGACGAGGGACCTTTGGTATGGTCAACCAGGGGACTTTGTTATACTCGAACCAGGGGAATTTGGTATACTCGATCATGAGACTTTGTTATACTCGATCAGGGCCTTTATTATACTCGACCAGGGGGTTTGATATACTCTATCCGGGGACTTTGTTATACTCGGCAAGGGGGCTTTATTATACTCGATCAGGGGACTTTGTTATACTCGATCAGGGGACTTTGTTATACTCGATCAGGGGGCTTTGTTATTCTCCACCAGGGTGCTTTGTTATACTCGATCAGGGGACTTTGTAATACTCGATCAGGAGGCTTTGTTTTACTCGATCATGGGACATTTGTTATACTCCATC
>NW_024754277.1:0-15754 GCF_018991925.1 Homarus americanus | reverse complement strand
TAGTACATGTTGCCTAGTGTTAGCAGTTATAGTACATGTTGCCTAGTGTTAACAGTTATAGTACATGTTGCCTAGTGTTAACGGTTATAGTACATATTTGCCTAGTGTTAACAGTTATAATTGCATGTTACTATTAACAGTTTATGAAATTTTATCGTGCCTAGTGTTAACAGTTATAGTACATGTTGCCTAGTGTTAACAGTTATAATTTTATGTTGCCTAGTGTTAACAGTTATAGTACATGTTGCCTAGTGTTAACAGTTATAGTACATGTTGCCTAGTGTTAACAGTTGTAGTACTATGATGCCTAGTGTTAACAGTTGCAGGTACACATGTTGCTAGTGTTAACAGTTATAGTACATGTTGCCTAGTGTTAACAGTTATAGTACATGTGCCTATTGGTAACAGTTATGGTACATGTGTTGCCTAGTGTTAACAGTTATAATTTTATGTTGCCTGGTGCTGGTTATAGTACATGTTGCCTAGTGTTAACAGTTATGGTACATGTTGCCTAGTGTTAACAGTTATAGTACATGTTGCCTAGTGTTAACAGTTATGGTACATATTTGCCTAGTGTTAACAGTTATAGTACATGATGCCCTAGTGTTAACAGTTATAGTACACTTTGATGCCTAAGTGTTAGCTAACAGTTATAGACACATGGCTGCCTAGTGTTAACAGTTATAGTACCATATTGCCTAGATGTTAACAGTTATAGTACATGTTATACTATTGTTAACAGTTATAGTACATGTTTGCCCTGAGTGTTAACAGTTATAGTACATGTTGCCTGGTGTTAACAGTTATGACTGTTGCCCTGAGTGTTAACAGTTGCAAATCTATGTTGCCTAGTGTTAGCAGTTATAGTACATGTTGCCTAGTGTTAACAGTTGCTGGTACATGTTGCCTAGTGTTAACAGTTATAATTTTATGATGCTAGTGTTAGCAGTTATAGTACATGATGCCTAGTGTTAACAGTTATAGTACATGTTGCCAAGTGTTAACAGTTATAGTACATGTTGCCTAGTGTTAACAGTTATAGTACATGTTGCCTAGATGTTAACGAGTTATAGTACATGTTGCCTATTGTTAACAGTTATAGTACATGTTGCCTAGTGTTAACAGTTATAGTACGTATTTTGCCCTAGTGTTAGGTTATGGTACATGTTGCTAGTGTTAACAGTTATAGTACATGTTGCCTAGTCATTCCAACAGTTACATAGTACATGTTGCCTAGTGTTAACAGTTATAGTACATGATGCCTATGAGTGTTAACAGTTATATTTTACATGATGCCTAGTGTTAACAGTTATAGTACATGTTGCCCTAGTGTTAACAGTTATAGTACATGTTGCCTATTGTTAACAGTTATAGTACATGTTGCCTAGTGTTAACAGTTATGAGTACATGTTGCCTAGTGTTAGCAGGTTATAGTACATGTTGCTGAGTGTTAACAGTTATAGTACATGTTGCCTAGTGTTAACAGTTACCTTAGTACATGTGGTCTAGTGTTAACAGTTATGGTACATGTTGCCTAGATGTTAACAGTTATAGTACATGATGCCTAGTATTAACAGTTATAGTACATATTGCTAGTGTTAACAGTTATAGTACATGTTGCTAGTCAATTGGCACCAGTTATAGTACATGTTGCTTCAGGCGTGTTAACAGTTATAGTACATGTTGCCTAGTGTTAACAGTTATAATTTTATCGCGCTAGTGTTAACAGGGTTATAGTACATGTTGCCTAGTGTTAACGGTGTAGTACATGTTGCCTAGATGTTAGCAGTTATAGTACACATGTTGCCTGAGTGTTAGCTGGTTATAGTACATGTTTGCCTAGTGTTAACAGTTATGGTACATGTTGCCTAGTGTTAACAGTTGTAGTACATGATGCCTAGTGTTAACAGTTATAGTACATGTTGCCTAGTGAGTACTTTGTTATAGTACATGATGCCTAGTGTTAACAGTTATAGTACATGTTGCCTAGTGTTAACAGTTATAGTACATGTTGCCTAGTGTTAACAGTTATACATGTTTGCTAGTGTTAACAGTTATAGTTTCATGATGAATAATATTAACAGTTATAGTACATATTTGCCTAGTGTTAGCAGTTATAGTACATGTGGTCTAGTGTTAACCAGTTATAGTACATGATGCCTAGTATTAACAGTTATGATACATGTTGCCTAGTGTTAACAGTTATAGTACGATGCCTATTATTAACAGTTATAGTACATGTTGCTAGTGTTAACGGTTATAGTACATGATGCCCTAGGTGTTAACCAGTTGCATGGTACATGATGCCTAGTGTTAACAGTTATAGTACATGTTGCCTAGTGTTAACAGTTATAGTATATGTGGTCTAGTGTTAACAGTTATAGTACATAATGCCTAGTGTTAGCAGTTATAGTACATGTTGCTAGTGTTAACAGTTATGAACATGATGCCTAGTGTTAACAGTTATGGTACATGGTCTAGTGTTAGTTATAGTACATGATGCCTAGTGTTAACAGTTATAGTACATGTGGTCTAGTGTTAACAGTTATAGTACCTGTTGCCTAGTGGCCAACAGTTATAGTACATGTGTGGTCTAGTGTTAACAGTTATAGTACATGTGGTCTAGTGTTAACAGTTATGGTACCAAGTGGTCTAGTGTTAGCAGTTATAGTACATGTTGCCTAGTGTTAGCGGTTATAGTACATGTGGTCTAGTGTTAACAGTTATGGTACATGATGCCTAGTGTTAACGGTTATAGTACATGATGCTTGTTAACAGTTATGGTATTATGTTGCCTAGTGTTAGCTGTTATAGTACATGTGGTCTAGATGTTAACAGTTATAGTACATGATGCCCTAGTGTTTAACAGTTATAGTACATGTGGTCTAGTGTTAACAGTTATAGTACATGATGCCTAGTGTTAACAGTTACAGTACATGTTGCCTAGTGTTAACAGTTATAACATGTGGTCTAGTGTTAACAGTTATAGTACATGTTGCCTAGTGTTAACAGTTATAGTACATGTGATTCTGGTAATTAGCACAGTTATAATTACATGATGCCTAGTGTTAACAAAGTTATAGTACATGATGCCTAGTGTTAACAGTTATAGTTCATGATGCTAGTATTAACAGTTATAGTACATGTTGCCTGGTGTTAACAGTTATAGCTGCTCTTGCCCTGAGTGTTAGCAGTTATAGTACATGGCGGATAGTGTTAACAGTTGCATAGTACGTAAGCCCTGGTGTTAACAGTTATAGTACATGTGAGATCTGGTGTTAACAGTTAGTACATGATGCCTAGTGTTAACAGTTATAGTACATGTTGCTAGTGTTAACAGTTATAGTACATGTTGCCTAGTGTAACAGTTATAGTACATGTTGCCTAGTGTCAGCAGTTATAGTACATGTTGCTAGTGTTAACAGTTATATTACATGATGCCTAGTGTTAGCAGTTATGGTACATGATGCTAGTGTTAACAGTTGTAGTACATAACGCCTAGTGTTAACAGTTATAGTACATGTTGCTAGTGTTTGCTGGTTATAGTACATGTGTTGCCTAGTGTCAACGGTTATGGTACATGTTGCCTAGTGTTAGCAGTTATATTACATGATGCCTGGTGTTAACGGTTACATAGTACATGATGCCTGGTGTTAACGGTTATGGTACATGTTGCCCTGGTGTTAACAGTTATAGTACATGTGGTCTGGTGTTAACAGTTATAATTACTGATACCTGATCCAGTAACAGTTATGATTGCATGTTGCCTGGTGATTGCTGGTTATAGTACATGATGCCTGGAGTATTTAACAGTTATGGTACATGTGGTCTGAGTGTTAACAGTTATAGTACATGATGCCTAGTGTTAACCGGTTATAGTACATGATGCCTAGATGTTAACGGTTATAGTACATGATGCCTAGTGTTAACAGTTATAGTACATAATGCCTAGTGTTAACGGTTATAGTACATGTTGCCTAGTGTTAACGGTTATAGTACATGATGCCTAGTGTTAGCGGTTATAGTACATGTTGCCTGAGTGTTGTAGTTATAATTACGTTCACCAAGTGTTAACAGTTATAGCATAATGCCTAGTGTTAACAGTTATAGTACATGTTGCCCTAGTGTTAACAGTTATGGCACATGATGCCTAGTGTTAACAGTTATGGTACATGTTGCCCTAGTAACAGTTATAGTACATGTGGTCTAGTGTTAGCAGTTATAGTACATGTGGTCTAGTGTTAACAGTTATAGTCTATAATGCCTAGATGTTAACAGTTATGGTACATGATGCCTAGTGTTAACAGTTATAGTACATGTTTGCCTAGTGTTAACAGTTATAGTACATGTGGTCTAGTGTTAACAGTTATAGTACATGATGCCCTAGGTATTAACAGTTATAGTACATGAGTACTAGTGTTAACAGTTATAGTACCACGTTGCTAGTGTTAACAGTTATGACACATGTGGTCTGGTAATTAACAGTCATAATACCACATGTTGCCTAGTGTTAACAGTTATAATTTTATGTTGCCTAGTGTTAGCAGTTATAGTACATGTTGCCTAGTGTTAACGGTTATAATTTGATGCCTAGTAACAGTTATAGTACATGATGCCTGAGTGTTAACAGTCATAGTACATGTTGCTAGTGTTAACTGATTGCATAGTACACATGTGGTCTAGTGTTAACAGTTATAGTACATGATGCCTAGTGTTAACAGTTATAGTACATGTGGTCTGGTGTTAACAGTTATAGTACATATTTCAGGTGTGCTGGTTATAGTACATGTTGCCTAGTGTTAACAGTTATAGTACATGTTGCCTAGTGTTAACAGTTATAGTACATGTTGCCTAGTGTTAACAGTTACTGAGTACATGATGCCTAGTGTTAGCAGTTAGTACACGTTGCCTAGTGTTAACAGTTGTAGTACATGTGGTCTAGTGTTAGCAGTTATGGTACACATGATGCCTAGTGTTAGCAGTTATAGTACATGATGCCTAGTGTTGTGGTTATAGTACATGTTGCCTATAGTGTTAACGGTTGTAGTACATGATTGCCTAGTGTTAAATGATTTATAGTACATGTTGCCTGGGTATTGCTGGTTATAGTACATGATGCCTAGTAGGTAACAGTTATAGTACATGTGGTCCTAATGTTAACAGTTATAGTACATGATGCCTAGTGTTAACAGTTATAGTACATGATGCCTAGATGTTAACAGTTATGGTACATGTTGCCTAGTCATTGCTGGTGCAGGCACATGATGCTAGTGTTAACAGTTATAGTACATAATGCCTAGTGTTAACAGTTATAGTACATGTTGCCTAGTGTTAACGGTTATAGTACATGATGCCTAGTGTTAACAGTTATAGTACATGTTGCCTAGTGTTAACAGTTATAGTACATGTGGTCTAGTGTTAACAGTTATGGTACATAATGCTAGTGTTAACGGTTATGGTACATGTTGCCTAGTGTTAACAGTTATAATTACTATGATGTTTCCTAGATGTTAGCAGTTAAATTTTATGTTGCCTAGTGTTAACAGTTATAGTACGCGTATGGTCTGAGTGTTAACAGTTACTTAGTACATGGTCTAGTGTTAGCAGTTATAGTACATAATGCCTAGTGTTAACAGTTATAGTACATGCCTGATTAACAGTTATAGTACATGTTGCCTAGTGTTAACAGTTATAGTACGTTAACGAGGTCTAGTGTTAACGGATATAGTCTATGATGCCTGAGTCGTTAACAGTTATAGTACACATGATGCCTAGTGTTAACAGTTATAGTACACGTTGCCTAGTGTTAACAGTTATAGTACATATGGTCTAGTGTTAACGGTCATGGTGCATGTTGCCTAGTGTTAACAGTTATGGTACATGTTGCCTAGTGTTAACAGTTATAATTGCATACGCACAGGTGTTAACAGTTATGGTACATGATGCCTAGTGTTAACAGTTATAATACATGATGCCTAGTGTTAACAGTCATAGTACATGTTGCCTAGTGTTAACAGTTATAGTACATGTGGTCTAGTGTTAACAGTTATAGTACGCCTAGTGTTAACGGTTATAGTACATGTGGTCTGGTGGTAACAGTTATAGTACATGTTGCCTAGTGTTAACAGTTATAGTACATGTTGCCTAGTGTTAACAGTTATAGTACATGTTGCCTAGTGTTAACAGTTATAGTACATGTTGCTAGTGTTGTTAACAGTTATAGTACATGATGCTAGTGTTAACAGTTATAATTACACGTTGCCTAGTGTGCTGATTATAGTACATGTGGTCTAGTGTTAACAGTTATAGTACATGTTGCCTAGTGTTAACAATTGCCACATATGAGTCTAGATGCTAACAGTTACTAGTACATGATGCCTAGTGTTAACAGTTATAGTACATGTGTGGTCTGTAGTGTTAACAGTTATAGTACATGTGGTCTAGTGTTAACAGTTATAATTACATGTGGTCTAGTGTTAACAGTTATAATGCCTAGTATTAACAGCTGTCATAGTACATTTTATCTACAGCAACATCGGTCACCCTTTCCATTTACAGATCGTTCAAGATTCTTCGAACACTACTGGAGACAGCTGGCAACTCAGGCCGTTTGTTTACTGTAGTACGTAAGTATAATACGAAACAACAAAGCCCAACCATAATAATTAAGCAGCGGAACTAAGTAACCAATCACCGATAACCTTTACATCTCATTCATAATGTTTATTACGTACATATAGTAAACAAACGGCCTTGAGTTGCAGCTGTCTCAGTAAGTGTTCGAAGAATCTTAACGAAACTGCGAGTCACGTGTAGCATAGACTTGCCCTTGAATATAGCGGTGTGTCGGTCTTGTGAAAAAATTACAGCCTATACCTTCTATCTACTTAACAGATGCCTAGATACCCTTCCAATGCCTCACTCATCACCTGATAACTAGCATAGTACAGTACTAAAACAACTATCTGTGCAGGTGGGGGTCGCTATGCTCCCAAATTTTACAGTGTGACTAGTGACAGCACCTCATATACCAAAATTATCGTCGTCTTATAATGTTCCCCACAAAGTATCCACGAATAGTTGTTTTAGCTACTGTACATATCGTCTCACCCCCTCCCCCCTCTGAAAAAATTACACCTGGCTCTCCAAAAACCTATATATTATATATCTTGTACATAGTTTCAGAGAGCTATTATTAATATCTTTATACCTTAGAAGAACAGTTATATATATACTTTAATGAATGGTGTTTGTTTTTTAAAGATATTGTATAACATGCTAATTTTGACATTTTTTTTTTGAGGGGCTTATGTGATGGGAGTTAATGAGAGGAGGAAGAGAGGAGAGGAGAGGTAGAAGGAGAAAGAGAGAGAGTTGTATTGTGCCATTAAATCTCATCAGTCAAAGTCAGTGTGAAATTTCTCGTCTGTAAATTGTAAAAGTTCATACTCTCATAGGGTGAAGGCAGAGCCGTCTCACCCTGATATAACTGTCTCTAAATTTACCCTCCATTATTCTTCCCATGACAGGCTAGTGGTGCGAGGAATGGAGAGAAGAAAAAGGAAAGGTGGAGAAGAAGAGGAAAGAGGGACGGGAAAGGGAGAAGAAATAAGGAGAAGGGAGGGAAGGAAAGGAGAGAGGGAGAGAAAAGAAAAGGGAAGGAGAAAGGAAAAAGAAATAAGATGGGAGGAGGAAGGAGGAAGGAAAGCAGGAAGAGAGGGAGGAAAGGAGGAGACGAGTAAAGCGAGGGAGGAGGAGGAAGAACTAGAAAGGGAGGGAAAGAAGTAGGAAGAGGAGAGGAAGGGAAGAGGAAGGGAGGAGGGAGGAGGAAAGGGAGGAGATGTGGGAAGGGAGAGTTAACAGAGGGAGGTTAACCGGTGACCATTTTTACTGCACCAGTGTACACCCCCGACGAGAGGCTGATGAGAGACACACTGCCCTGGAAATTCACCCTCGACTCTCTCTACCTCGGGAGCAGGCGAGGAGGAGTAGAGGTGGGAGGGGAGGGAGGTGGGGAGGAGGAGGAGGTAGAGGTGGGAGGGAGGGGAGGTGGGGAGGGATAAGGAGGTGAGGGAGGAAGTGCAGGTGGGGAGGAGGTGGTACAGGTGGAGGGAGGGGGAGGTGAGGTGGGGAGGGAGATGATGGGGTGAGGAGAAGAGGGAGGTGGGTGGGGAGGAGGGTGGGGGTGAGGAGGAGTGCAGGAAGGGAGGGAGGTACAGGTGGGGAGAGAGGGGTGGGGAGGGTGGGGGGAGGGTGGGGGTGGGGAGGTGGGGAGGAGGGCAGGTGGGGGGTGGGGAGGGAAGGTAGGGGTCGGGAGGGAGGTGAGGGGAGGTGAGGTCTCACATATAGCAGAGACTCTCTTTATGTTTATCTGTCCGTCGTAACATTTCCCTCTGTATGTAGATTGACTTAAAGGTGGTTCAGTTATGGTTACACTGTGAGTTTTATCCAAGGTAACGTACACAGGAAACTTCTTACCAAACCACCAAGTTTTCTTAACGTAATTATTTCACCCTAAAATCCATATCCTTTAAATCCCTTTTTACCTAAACCCTCTTATTCTACTCTAACATCCTTTAATCTACCTAAAATCCCTTATTCTACCCAAAAATTTATTTCACCATAAACTCTCCTTTATTTTACTCTAAAGTTCCTTAACCTATGTTTTAAACTCCCTTTAAGTAACACACAACATTAGAAGGTTTATCTACTATTATCTCCTCTATCTTCCTCTATAATCACGTTATTTATACTAATTTTTCTTTGCATAATTTTAACTACTATTTTCTTAACTATCCCCTAATAATAACGTATTTTATTATTATTATTATATTTTTGCTAATTAATCTACTAATTTCCCAACCAACGTCTATAATCTTGTATTTTATTCGTTTTCCAAGTTTAAATTTATCAACCATTTTTCCCAACCATCTTCTTCTATTATCATGTAAGCATTTTTTTCCTTGGTGTTGCAGGACGAAGGGTGGAAGCTGAACCGCGTCCACTACTACCAGGAAGGGTGGCTGGCCACAGGTAACGCTCGAGGCATTGTGGGCGTCACCACCACCTCCATTCCAAGAAGCCTCAGGAATACCTCCGAGGACCAACTACAACCTCGAGGACACCGTGCTGAGGTCAGTCTCCACCTCCTGTTGGGTATATGGGCGTGTCTCTCCAGGATATTGTTAGGTCAGCCACAAGGACATGGTTAGGTTACTGCCCAGGATGTGGTCGGCTCAGAAATGAAACCATTGTCAAGGCACTTGATACTATCAAGAATCCGGTTCATGAAACACAATAGAAAGTAAACTTGGAACCTATAACCAGAACCGGATGGTAGGCAGCAGAGTGGAATGTGGACTAGGGAAGCGAAAGAGAAGTTATGTCAATACTCGGGGTTTGTGGGGCGAAGCGGCCACTACTGAGAAGAATTTGGGACTGGGAAGAGGACAGGGAAGGGGTAGTCAAGGCTGATGGCAATAATTTTTGCACAATGTAACAGCAGTGTTATTAGGTTTAGTAGTAGCAGTAGTAAGTAATAGTTGTAGTGTGGCCGTCGTGATCCGATGATAAGAATGGTGGTAGGTTGGTCAAGTAACAACCCCGACCACTGAGTGTGACCTGGTGTAATACCTCCCAACACTGGGAGTCATTTGGTGAAGGTAGATTTTCAGTATAAATTTCTTAGATTGACTCTCTCTCTCTCTCTCTCCCCCTCTCTCTGGCTAGATGCATTAGTCCTCTCAGGACTTGAATGGCTGAATTTTCTTTGAAAGAATATTCTTACTCTAACTCACTTCTGAGCTGAGACAATACTGCTTTCAACTTGCTTTATTTTTCTTCACTTTTCACCATAATAGTTTAGCTTTAAATCTATTTGATTCGATACGATTATTTTAAGTCTTTATAAAATAAACAGCGGCGCAATATTTTCGCAGACATTAAATAATAACATCATATGTAAATATTTCCCGGGTTAAGTTAAGCAAAGCAGACCCTACGAGGAAATATTTCAGCGAGTCCAATATAAAAGTGGAGAGGATACGACGCTAAAATACGTTTAAACATTACATTAAAACTGATGGATACGACCTAAAATGGCTACTTGTTATGCTGCAAGAATTTACCCATTAAACTTTTACACTAATGGACACGTCACCTAAACTTCTCCAAGTCACCTTCTCTAAACACTGACATAGGACGACACCTTTCATACTTTTGTTGAAGGTGTCAGATAAAGTATTACGAGTCGCACTTGTGTGTGATAGTGTGTCAGGAGATAAAAAGGAAAATACTGTATCATGGCAACAAGACTTTCGATTTATTCATCTTAATTTATTTGTTCTTAGCTAGAAGTGTAGGTTGAGATATACTGTGTTGGTCACGAGTCTTGTGTTACATGTTGTGGCAGTTATTAATTTAAATGTTAACCACAATGGTAAATCTTGTCAGCAATATTTGGTAGCCAGATATACCCCCCCCCCCCCCCCCCCCCCCTCTCTCTCTCTCTCTCTCTCTCTCTCTCTCTCTCTCTCTGCGTCAACAAATTATACACTTACTAGGCCTACACCAATACGCTGATAACGTTTGAGGAAACTCCCTCATGCTCTTAGGAAGGATTCACTTAACAGTCCTAACTTGTACAAGATGATTTTTACATCTAAGGTAAGTTCTCTGGACACTTTTGATGCCACTGTGAACGTTATTTTCTGTTTTGACTTATGTCGTCAAGTCAGGTCAGTTCTTACGACAAATCGAAAAATTCACTGTCCAAGCCTTTGTGAGCCGGGTACTGAATCGTACTGTCTGAAGGTAATACACAACTCAGCTGTTTGCTGATTGATTAAATAGGACAGGTGGAGAGATGTGCGTATAACTAATACTTTTAAATAATTACATGGATTCAAATTGTCCTATTCAGTCACCTATAGTGCGTTTTTCCCAGCTGAGAAGAATGTCGCCCCCTCCTCAAGGGTTACATCCTGATTGGCTGTTGCAAATCTGTCCGATTTCGTCTTGAAGTGATAATGTATTTCCTAAATGAGTTTATTCATAATCGTTGGGATGACCGTTTCTGACGAAAAAGTATATTTAGCTAAATTATATATAGATACATACATTCATTATTTCAAACAAGAGCACGTAGGAAGTTTATCAGAAATCTTATACATGAATTAACTCAGGTAGCAATATCATGCTTTCGGAGGACGCTTTTAACATATACTTATTTTTGTCCACAATAAGACATACTAAGACAAATTATTTATCAGTAATACTACATTAGGCATTAACATTTTTAAAGATCAGAATCACATTGAAATATTACGGCCGTCAGCGGTATGACTGCGAACAGCTTCATATTTCCACCTCTGCTGACAATCTAACCAAGGTCCCCCGTCTGTCACACTCATCCACCAACTTTCCAGAGGCGTGTAATATTTGATTGTTGATTCGATTTTTAAAATGTTGGTTATGGAGAATGTAGTATTACTGATAATTTAACTAAATATCTTTCTCGTCAGAAACGGCATCCCAAAGATTATGAATAAATAATTTACAAATATATTATTTCTTCACGACGAAATCAGACAGATATGCATCAGCCAATCAGATGTAACTCTTGAGGAGGGCGGGACATCTCTTCTCTACTGGAAAAAGCATATACTTACTGGCCAGTCAGGCTATTTCATTGGTAGTACTGAAGGTTCAGAGTACCCAGAAAGCTTGCCTTCTGCGGCAGTGTCAAACTAACCAACACCGTCTCACGCCCAGGTGACGATCGAACCTAGTACAATGTTGGAAGTCAACTGTACTGCCTCTGTATCACCCCCCCCTCCATTAAATTGGACAATGTGCATGGGAGCTCTTTAGGCCGTCTACCTAATGTTGTCGTGCCTGCCATCCAGGGGTGCATTACGTTTTTGCCCATTTGTCTGATTATATTCCTTGAGTTAAATCGTATATAATCTACCAAGAAACTCTAACATGGCAAACGTGAGCCACCCAGGTGCTGTATGATGACATCCTTCACCATACACACACACCTCAGGAGCAGAAATGCATCGGACCCAATCAGTGAAAAACTTTATCTAATATCACTATAGGACTAGGCGTGTGTGAAATACTTGTCTGAACTCTCTGTCTGTTCTGGGCAGCTGAAACACAATCGTTTTCATCAAACTTGGTGGAAAAATCGCAAAAATTCAAAATTGAGAACAACACCTGGTCCCATGTCGTGGTTTTCTTTAGGAAGTCAATAATTAACCATTTTATTTACGATGAGAAAACGATGATCTGCGGACCTGGCGCACCCTCATTCGCCGTAGCCAAGCACGACTTTCAAACTTTCAACGCGAAGGTGCCAGCGATCACACCTGATGACATACCTATAGAGACAGGTATACCTAAGCGACTCATTATATACGCCAGGTGGTGTATATACTAAAATATGTATAATCACCAACACAGCTCATCAGGTAGATTGTATACATATTAAAATGTATGTATGACCATTATAGGATCGAGTGTTAGTAGTTTAAGAACGACAATTAGTGAGTTGATGGTGAGTGTATCCATGATAGTGGAGTGTTATTATCGACCCCTGATGTGCTGGGGGAGAGGGAGAGAGAGAGGGTGAGAGAGGAGAGCTGGGGGAGGAGGAGGGTGAGGGAGGCGAGGAGAGGGTGAGGAAAGAGGGGAAGAGCTGGGGAGGGGTGAGGAGGTGAGGGAGAGTGAAGGGTGAGCTGGGGGAGAGGGTGAGAAGAAAAGGCTGGAGAGGGTGAGAGGAAAGACAGGAGAGGGTGAGGGAGAGAGGAAAGAAGGTAAAATGAAGGAGAGAGGAGAGAGGAAAGTGAAGAAGGAGAATGGGGTGAGAGACAGATTAAAGGTGAGCGAGGAGAGGTTAAGAAGGGAGAGAGAGAGAGAGAGACAGAAGAGAGAGAGAGAGAGAGAGAGAGAGAGAGAGAGAGAGAGAGAGACAGACTACAATACCCACGTACGAGCTTATGTCATAACACTCTGTTGATTAATGAGGTAAAAAATGTAAATAATATCTCCTAAAGCAAAAGAGTTTTTGAAAAGGCGAAAAGCTGTACAAGAGAAAAAAAAAAGATAAGCTTTGTAAATCTGGTGTTTATAGTCTTGATGGATGAGAGGCCTGAGGTGGTGTTGAGTCCACGCACAACAAGGCGACACAGTGCAACGTTCTTATGATGTGTCGGGGATCAAACTCACTCTCTCTCTCTCTCTCTGACTCGGCGGTGTAGCTTAACCTAAATCATATGAAGGTAATAAATGTTTAGTTTTATCTCTGCCACTTTGTTCTTTGACATTTTTTCACGGGATCTTCGCTGATATGTTTTGTAAATGCCTGATATGTAAATCTAATGGAGATCAAGGGAAATTCAGAGAAAAAGCTTTAGGAATTATATCACACGAAGAAATCAGTACTAACCTAACCTAACCTAACCTAACTAACCCAGCAACCCAGCAACTAACAACCTAGCCCAACCCAACCCAACCAACCCAACCCAACCCCACCCACACCCACCCACCCACACACCCACCCACCCCACACACCCACACACCCACCCACCCCACCCCCACCCTAACCAACCAACCTAGCAACCCACAACCTAGTATTTTGAGGTAACGTTAGAATATTCACATTTGTTTTCCTCTCTCTTTCAGCGGATTGAATTTTGCCATTAAAACAAACATATATAAAACAGAGGTTACTAATAGTCTTCCTTGTATTAGGTTGGCTGAGGGAATATGTAAGGGTGGACTTAGACAAGAACCTTCAGCTCTAATGTCCCACAACTGACAGACCAGCCAATAATAGGTTTTCTGGCTACAGTGTTCAGATAAATGATACTTGGTTCTCCAGATGATGATTCGAAGCTTCTGAGTCTTTTCTTTGGTAGCCACAATGTTCCTGATCTCGAATTTGGTTATACTGTCTGTCTGTGTCTTTCTGTCTCAATATGTCTTGTGTGTCTTTGTCCTCATAAACCTGTTGTTTCCACTCGAATATCGTGTGTAGTTACGGTGTTACAGCCCATAAATTTGTACGAGATAATACATAACAGAAATCGAAGAGGCTAAGACCGAGGATGAGACCGAGGATGAGGAAGGATGAGACCGAGGCTGAGACCGAGGCTAAGACCGAGGCTGAGACAAGCGAGCTAAGACCGAGAGCTAAGACCGAGGATAAGACCGAGAATAATGATGAGACCATGCTATCTGAGACCGAAGGCTAAGACCGAGGATGAGACCGAAATCAAGGATGAGACATGCCATCTGAGACCGAAACCAATCGCAACTTAAGCAGCTGAATTTTTAGGATAATTATCGAGTAAAAATTTGGGTCTCAGTTTCTATTATATGGATCACCTGAAGATTGAAGACGATAATCATTTAACTGATTATTAAAACACTCTAAGGTTACCTGGGGGTTAGGTCAGCTACAGGTCACTCACTACCTGGGGTTAGGTCAGCTACAGGTCACACACTACCTGGGGGTTTAGGTCAGCTACAGGTCACTCACTACCTGGGGTAAGGTCAGCTACAGGATCACTACCACAGGGGTTAGGTCAGCTACAGGTCACACACTACCTGGGGGTTAGGTCAGCTACAAGTCACTCACTACCTGGGGGTTAGGTCAGCTACAGGTCACACAATATAATAACCTGTCAGTAATATAATGTTGATAAGATAGATGTTTTTTGTTCACTATGCCTAAGAGTGTGTGCTGAGATATGAACACACCATAGAGATAAGGGCTTCTTAGTATGACCTAATATATAAAACAAGTATCTTGGTGTTGTGATCAGATATCATCGCTCTCCGTCATCAAAATGGTGTGTAAATTATCGTCTTGCTGTCCATTTCTAATCTTTGACTCGTTCAGATTCATGAGAGTAAGTATTTTTCGTATCTGTTAATGGAGCAAACTAAGCTTGCATAAATTGCTGAATTCTCACCCAATATAGCTACTGATCTTGCAGCAAACATTTGTAGAACTGAATGCATTCCCTTTCATAAACTTGGAGTGAAGTGTGTCACGGTTTTGTAGATCAATCCGTTCTAACCGGACTATTGGTTCAATTTTTTTACGTTTTTCTTGAAGTCTTGGAAGTATTTGTCAAACATTTCTTTACGCATTTTTAATTTTATTGTGTAGTTTTAGCTTTATGATTCTCATTGACACTTATCAAGCAATATGCAGTGACGGGTGTGTGTGTGTGTGTGTGTGTGTGTGTGTGTGTGTGTGTGTGTGTGTGTGTGTGTGTGTGTGTGTGTGTGTGTGTGTGTGTGTGTGTGTGTGTGTGTGTGTGTGTGTGTGTGTGTGTGTGTGTGTGTGTGTGTGTGTGTGTGTGTGTGTGTGTGTGTGTGTGTGTGTGCTCTAATTTTTCAACATGTAGCTCACTGGCACTGCACATTGTTAGCCGGAAACTGTCAATTATTTGTCAGTTCAAACTATAGACAACAAAGTCTATTAGGAATCAAAGGAACTACAGTAGACTAGAGTAGATGGTTGGAGGGCACTGGCTTGAGACCGACACCAAAGTGACACAGAACTAAGGATTGTCACAGTTGGTGATGCTGACACCACCAGCGAGTCAGCTCCTGTGTTGCATAGAGATTGTTGCTGTGTATTGTGGCACTGTAGTGTGTAGGAGGAAGATGCTAAAAATGAATCTGAGTAACAGGAAAGTCTTATTGTTGGAAGGATTTAGTCAGTAATAGCGCA
>NW_024754276.1:0-8740 GCF_018991925.1 Homarus americanus | reverse complement strand
GGAGGTGGATAGGTAGAGGAAGGCTGATAGCTGGGAGTAGGACTATGTTAGTTCTAATGGGTCACTATATCACTGCATAATACCAAAGACATGCATGGCAATGTTTTACTCAACACAAGGGAATTGAGAACTAATCATAACAGTTCTTCATTTAATAACGACGTTACTAAAAATTAACAGTTACACAACAAAACAATAACTAATCTTCCTAGCTAGCTTACCAGGGGTCACATGAATCACAATACATTTCGTGAAACGGATAAAACCTAAAAGGTACTCACATTATATCCCGCCAAGTGTGGAGATGACACCCACATGCCACACTTAACTCTATCCAAGACCTGACTGTCTTTTTCAAACTGTGTCGCCCACAAAGGGAGCCACTTCTTCATGACGTCACGTCTCACAGGTTCTCTCATTGGTTCATTCCTAAGGCATTAACCCTCACAGATCCCTGCAATTGGCTCACGTTTGGCTCACCGCTAGAACACAGAGGGTCAGAGTAGATGGTGCTAAATCTGAGTGGGGCTGTGTAACCGGTGGGGTTCCCCAAGGGTCAGTACTAGGCCCACTCTTGTTCATAATCTACATAAACGATCTATAGATACTGGGATCAGCAGTGACATAATCAAGTTTGCGCATGACACCAAAATAGGTCGGCAGATTAATTCAGGGCAGGATGCAAATGCATTACAGGAGGATCTAAATAAACTGCAGGGGTGGTCTGAAAAATGGCAAATGAAATTCAACACCAGCAAGTGCAGCGTACTTAATATTGGAAAAACATATACTGTCAATGTATATAGCCTTAACAACATCAACCTTGATAAGTACTTTTAAGCCCGGACCTACTGCCTAGTAAACAGTGTGTTAATGTTCGAAATAAGGCAAACAGAGTATTAGGTTTTTTATCTAGAAGTGTAAGTAATAAGATTGCGGAGGTCATATTGTAACTATATCTTGCGCTAGTCAGGCTGCACCTCGATTATGCTGTTCAGTTCTGGTGCCCTTATTATAGAATGTATATCAATTCACTGGAATCGGTACAGCGAAGAATAACGAAAATGATTCCGGGACTTAGATACCTTCCCTATCAAGATAGTTTAAAGAAACTAAACTTGCATTCCCTAGAAAGACGAAGAGTGCGGGGAGATATGATAGAAGTATTTAAGTGGGTGAAAGGAATCAATAAAGGAGATATAGATACAGTTCTTATAATATCCGAGCAGGATATTTAAGTTGAGTAAGTTTATGTTTAGGAGGGAGATAGGAAGGTACTGGCTTACAAATAGGGTGCTGGACGAATGGAACAAGCTTAGTAATTTTGTAGTAAATGCTGGAACGCTGGAAAGTCTTAAAAGGAGGCTAGATTGACTCATGTATGATAGAGAGTGGTAGTAACTCTCGACAGGAGCTGCCTTGCACAGGCCAACTTGCTTATTGCAGACTACTTATTTTCTTATGTTCTTATGCTCTTTTGCCGTTGTTACAATTTTTTTCTTCAGAAGCCGTTGTAAACAACCCCAGTCTTCAAAATACTGAAGGATATAATTTGTAGTTGACATCAATATAATTTAATCTACTACTCTGAATGTATCAAACAATGTTATACCATCCTTGTGTAAGACAAACAAATTATGGGAGAAATTATAGTATGAATCTGTGGCGGCCATTTTTCCCTTAACTGAAAATCCGGGACACCATCCCATCAGGTAATGACGGCAAACCAGATGAAGTGTCTAAAATGTCCGGAAAATTATTATGATGATGACAATGAATATTGTTTCCTCATGGAGATCAAATGATTCAGAGCGCTCGAGGTTGTATCATAAGTTCGATTTTTTAGTATAAAGTTTGTTTATAGCATCACACTTATTATATTTATTCCATTCAGTGCAATAATTAATTCTTATTTTATTATTATTTTCAAAATAAGTTTCATGTGGCGCTTTATATCCTTATCGTCAATAAATTTTTATCTAACTAATGTATTTATCTTTTTCGTCCAACAGGATTATGTCAATGACGGAAGCTGGGCTATTCTTCCATTGGCTTAAAACTGATGAGCCAAACTCCACTGTTTGTTATCGAGCTCCTACCAAGATCACAGTCAAGACTTCTCTCTCTCTCAGCAATATATGGGTAAATAATTCTTTCTTATCCTCAGAATTTAGATGTATTTGGCAATAATCTATGTCTTCATAACGAATAAAAAACTGCTTAACTACCACATAGGAATCAAAATGTTTTTACAATGCGTATTTCTTGGTAACTGATGGACACTTTCTTACATTCCAGGGAATGTTCGTGATCCTCGCTGCTGGCCACTTTGTCAGTCTATCTGTATTGTGTCTTGAGCTTCTGAACATTCGTCTTCAATAACTTGGGAACCATACGTTATCCACTTTTTGTTTGTGTTTACTGAACAGAGAACCATTTTCGTGTCGTTGGGGTGAGTTTAGTTGCACTTTTAGAGCCATTTTAATGTGAATTACTTCTTTTGTTCTCACATCACCTCTTAAAAGATAACTTTAACTAAGAATTCTAAATATGGTGTCCCTTAACCATTATTGATGAAACTCATGTCCTTCCCTATAGAGGACAATACACCCTATTTGATAGCAATAACCAACCAAATACAACACTGGCACAACTCTAGTCTCCTCATGTTCCTTCAACTGATCGTCCTTGTTGTGGAAACGTTTTAGACATGTTTCTCTTTATAATTTAACACCTTTATGTCAGCACTTTTCTTTCAGTCCTGATAACTGTCTTGGCCTCAGTTGTTTAAATGTGACGTCATCGATACACAGTAGATATGAAGAAACTAGTAAACCATACCTCCTACACAGAAGGTCTTAACTCACATTATTTTTAATTGTTGATATAATAATGTAATTAGTAACCCTGTTAAGCCCTTATAGAACTTAATTGTTGAATCGTAGTAATGACATTATAACAACCACCATCCTTCCTGTTAAGTGATTTGACTATTATAACTCAATCCATTAAATTTGCAAACTATGTTCTTTTTGTGATATTTTTCTTTCAGTCTAGCTAAACTATTATACTGTAATAATGGTCATACACGATCGTGTAGGTTCACCATAATACCTATACATAGTAGATGAATAGTTCATAAAAAATCTATAACCTAGCATTGCCTATCTACCTAAACTAACCTACCCCAACCTAACATTACTTAACCTACTTTAGGTTAATCTGGCTATCTTATTATGGTAAAGAAAGTCTTAAATAAAACAGAGGACATGTTAATACAATTTGAATTGGTGTCAATTAAATTGTAGGAATACAGATAAAAAATATTCCCATTTGGCAAAATTTTAATTTGCTTACACACACAGACATCTACTGTATGTACATTGTATATAAACATACAATACCCTAAAGTGTGAATTTGTGGCGGCCATTTTTCCCTTAACTGAAAAGCTGGGACACCATTCCACCAGGTAATGACGGCTAACCAGATGAAGTGTCTAAAATATCCGTAAAATGAATGAAAAACCTCATTTGTCACCCCTATCCCCAAGGTCCCGACCACACAGTCCACTCGTGACCTCAGGCCAGTTGCCATCACCCCCATACCCATACCTAGTTGTTTTTGAATGGGCATTTGCTATTATTTATCAGTCAATTGATCCACAACAATTTGGCAATATGAGGACCTCCTCTACGTCACAATGCTAGTTTCCTGGATTTTCTGCACAAAAACCTGGAGAAACGTAAGAAATCACTGACAGTTGCCCTTGTTGACTTCAGAAAGGCTTTTGACCTTGTTGATCACTGCACTGTTATCGACAAGGCCATTGCACTAGGGCTGCCCACCAACCTGGTCTTATGGCTCACTGATTTCCTGAGTGAGAGTCATCAGGCAGTGAGGTACTAGGGTTCTGTCTCCACATTCCAACACCTCACCTGCGGTGTTCCCGGGACCAAAATGGGACCACTGTGCTTCCTAATCCTGATTAACGACGCTCTATCGGACACTCCTCACAGGTGGAAGTACGTGGATGACTGCACTGTGGGGGTTACAGTGGACAACACCTCACCAGACTACTCATCGCTGCAAGGCACCCTGGACAGGTTACAGGCATGGACTATGGAGAACAAGGTCACCATCAATCACACCAAAACCGTAGTCATGCACATCAACACCGCCACCACTCCAGTGCAAGCTCCAGCAGTTACAGTGAGTACCCATCCTTTCCATTTAGTGCAGTCTGCCAAACTCTTGGGCGTAACTATAGACCACAAACTGTACTGGAAGGCCCATGTAAACAACACTAACAAGGCAGCCTCGTACCAGCTCTACATGCTACGACGACTCAGGTTACTTGGAGCACCCACGCCAGAGCTGAGGACTATCTACAACGCCTGTATTCTCCCCAAACTAACGTATGCGTCACCAGCCTGGTCGTCTTCTCTCAACTCTACCCAACAACGTCAGCTAGAGAAGGTACAGAAGAGGACTTGCAGAATCATGCTCGGCGCAGACTACTCCAGCTACAACAAAGCTCTCTCCACCCTGGAAATGCCATCCCTTAGTGACCTCCACCACCACGCACTAGCAAGGTTTGGTTGTGGACTACTGCACCATCCTCGTCATCGCCACCAACTACCTCCGGCAGTACCCCACCCATCTCGCGCAGTCCGCCACTACACCAAAATTCAGCCCATAAGAGCCCGCACTGATAGATATAAGAATAGCACCATCCCATCTATTATTAAAATAATAAATAGCTCCTGATTTATGTATTGTACAGCCCTGCAAATGTATTAAACGTATATTATTATGTCGAAATCACATGTAAGTTTGTATATTTTCAGCCACCGGCTGCAACGCTATTAATAAACCGTTTATTATTATTATTTATTATTATTAGTTAGGAATCTAACCAGGGACCTCTACCTGTGAACAAGGATCGCTGCCACTGCACTACAAGGACAACAAATGCAATTCCAGGCTTTGTTTTTATTTCACACAAAGCCTGCTCATTCGTCTTATTCTTAAGCAGCGTGAGACTCCAACAGGGGTTGCCAACTATGTGGCACTCTAGACTAGGAAATAATAACCACAATGATAGATAATAATGGTTAATGTGTGCATAACCAAGTTAAAAGCAGAAATATGTTGTAATGTTTACCCAGCAACAAGCATTCTGAAACCGAAGTCCAGACCCTGTCATCACTTCTATAGTGACCCATATCTTCACGAATATTAATGCTTTAATAGCAACGAGGAGTGTATGAGAGTTATATATCTAAATTAGATATATTCTGCATGTATATACTACGACGTGTGAGCAGATCAGGTGATAGTGAAAACATTGAGGCTTACAACTTGCATTTTTATCACTTGCAAAATTCCTCTTGACTCACATCGTTAAAAATACACCACTACAACCAACAGTATCTGAACAGGGCTGTTGGGATCTGAACTGGCCGTGCTCTGCAAACTCTCGCTATAAGCTCCCGACTAATGGTCGTCTACTTCTAACTTCTGACTTCATCGCCAATATGGTGGCCATTTCCTCAGTGACACAAATATTTTAACTTATCAAGATTAGATCACAAGGGTTTCAACTTTATTTTAAAAAACAATATATAGTGTATTTTTCTAACAGCGTGACAGCGTGTGTTGAATATTTTTCCCCAGAACCGTTAACTCGTCCATTACCGATTAGCGATAAATTCTATGTACTTATCCTTTTGGAAACTTCTGACAATAAAAATTAATGTACATGCATATGAAAACTTTAACACAAAACCTAACTTAACTTGACCTAACCTACTCTAACCTTACCTAGCCTAACCTAACCTTACCGAACCTACCCTAACCTTATCTAGTCGAACCTAACCTACCCTAACTTTACCTAACCTACTCAAACTTTACCTAATCTACTTTAGGTAGCATATTGCTATATTATGGTCGTAAAAGACACTTTAAATGAAACAGAAAGAAATTATCACATACGTATTAATGTTCGTTGAGTTATAGCAATTGTTACGCCGTCTCTTAATTTACTTTAATACCCCTGGTTCTAGGCGTAACCAAACAAAAAAAGTGAAGTAAATTAAAAGGGAATAAAAATAAATAATGCAAACCTTTGAGAATTTAATTAAATTAAATATTAACACAATAAAGAGCCTCGTAGGCTGTCACAACAAATTGATTCACTATCGAAACTTTTAAGACACAAATGATACTAAACATCGAAACATCAAAAGAATAAAAATAAAGCATTGGATTACGTTAACACTGCATAAACATATAAAATAACTAACACTGAAATTCACTATTGTGGAACAACACTGAATTACTTAAATGTAACTAAGCAAGCACTGATGGACACATAAGAGACATGAATAGGTCCTCACATAGACATACCACATTGGTGGCGACAGGAACAACACAGGAATAAATTTAAGTATAAATAACAGGTGACGGGTGTCACTCAAAAAAAGTGAACTGAATGACAAGGTGGACTGAACTCCGTTAGTTGGTGACTCCTATATATAGGGCCTTTTCCCGCTAGTGCGACCCTCAGGTGGGTCGTTTAACGATGCAGATGGTCGTTAGAGAACAAAGAATGCTTGTTACAATACTAAATGAAGAAATAAGATGGGCTTGAACAAATAATAACAGTTAAAACCTTAACAGCACAGGTAAGGTGACTAGATTATATAATAGTAAATATAACACATTATTACAGGAATAATATGGAACAACATGGAAGCATGTTATATAAAATAATCATAAAAAAATAAAAAAATACGACACGGTCGTAACACAATAAAAAAATATCCTTAATCTGCAATAATTTCAGTTGGTTTGTAACACTTCGACAATTATCCCTATTTAACATTAATTTAAATGTACAGGGTGGCCTTATAAATATGAGGTCAGGTCACAATCATGACATCCACTAATCCGCACACCAACATCAACACACACATAGAGGAGCTTAAGAGAAAGGGCGACGTGACTAGTCAAGTTAAGTCAGGTAAAAAATATGGGACCCACTAAATATAGCCAACATCTAGCTCTAAGGTTTTCAAAGCATTTTTAACCTTGGGCCACTGACAAATAAATTTATGTAAGATATTATCAGTTTTGTACAGATCATCACTAAGGTTTATGGAATTTAATTCCCTAATCAAACTAGCTTCAACAAGAAGTCCTTCTCTTACACATGATGATTTGCACACTTCTAAGCTTTTTTCCCAATCAATGGGATGATTATTATTCCTAACATGAACGAACAGGGCACTGCTTTCAGATGCTGTTCTGATATTGTACTTATGCTGTTTGATTCTGAGTTGCAATGCTTTCCCAGTCTGTCCTACATAATTTCCATTACATTTGCTACATGGAATACAATAAAATTTACATTCAAAGTTGGGCTATTCTTGATTAATATATTGGTAATGGTTGAGTCATACTTAAAAACAACATTAATATTTAATAATTTAAGGGACTGAACTAACGGGACAAATTCATTGCGATAAGGCAGAGTCAATGTATTCTTAAGTGGAGGAATTTGCTTGGTTTGAGTAGAATGAAAGGATTTTTTAACCCTTTTAAAACAATGATCAACAAACACTGAAGTGCACCCAAGTTTTTGTGCAATGGAACGAATGTGTTTCAATTCTTCATCAATAAATTCAGCGTCACAAATACGCAATCATCTCAAAAACATAGCAGAAAAAACTGACATTTTGGTAGACTCCAGGTCACTCTATAAAAAATGTATGAAGGGGTCTACCTGTGTAGGCTTTCTGTACATCTTAAATTTATAGTTATGGCCATTTCTAATGATAAGCATATCAAGGAACGGAAGGCATCCCTTTATTTCTCTTTCAATTTTGAATGTAATACTTGGGTCACTGTTTCTAGGCCAAAGACAAAGAACATCATCTACATATCTATACCATGGAGGAATAAAGTCCCCTATATTGGGTAGTAATCTAGACAATTACCCATATATATATATATATATATATATATATATATATATATATTACATGTTAGATCTGAACCCACGGCCCACGAGCCCATGACTGTGACCGGGGAACGCTACCTACTGGACCACCAGGATACTAAAAGCAGTCCTAGACTCTGTCAGTCATGGGCTCGTAAGCCGGGGTCTGAATCCTGGCGGTTGAGGTGTTAATGTATGTAGGTCCGTGCTTTATTGGGCTAATGAAATATATATATGGCTCCTCGTGTTTCGAAACCGATTTGGTAAAACGTTACTTGACCACCTACTTGATACGGGTAGTCCCCATTAGAGGTTCACGGCGCCATAAGCTCGTTGAACAGGCTTTGTGTGAAATATAACAGAGTCTAGACTGCTTTTAGTATCCTGGTGGTCCAGTAGGTAGCACTCCCCGGTCACAGTCATGGGCTCGTGGGCCTTGGGTTCGAATCCTGGCAGGTTGAGGTGTTGATTGTATGTAAAAGTCCGCATGCTTTATTCAAGACGAAAGCTATACTCCGTTGTTTCCATTTTCCCGTGTGATTTTATCAAGATATATATATATATATATATATATATATATATATATATATATATATATATATATATATGCTGATAACCAAGAAACACGAAATCCTCAATAGTAGAGAGGATAATGGAAAACAAATCGTGCAAATAGTGATTAATGCATACTCTAGGGCTACGTGTCAAATCTGCCTGATTGATTTTTTGAAATCCAC
>NW_024754275.1:0-7900 GCF_018991925.1 Homarus americanus | reverse complement strand
CCCCTGATCGCGTATAACAAAGTTCCCTGATCGTGTATAACAAAGCCCTCTGATCGAGAATAATAAAGCTCCCCTTATCTTGAATAACAAATCCCCTGATCGAGTATAACAAAGCCACCCTGATCAAGTATAACAAAGTCCACTGATCGAGTATAACAAAGCCCCCTGATCAAGCATAACAAAGGCTCCAAATCGAGTATAACAAAGTCCCAGGTCGAGTATAACAAAGTCCCCTGATCGAGTATAACAAAGGCCCCTGATCGAGTATAACAAAGGCCCCTGATCGAGTATAACATAGTCCCCTGATCGAGTATACAAAGCCCCCTCATCGAGTAAAACAAAGTCCGCTGATCCAGTATAACAAAGTCCCCTCACCGAGTATAATAAAGTTCCCTGATCGAGGATAACAAAGCCCCCTCATAGAGTATAACAAAGTCCTCTGATCGATTATAACAAAGTCCCCTGATCGGGTATAACAAAGTCCCCTGATCGAGTAAAGGCCCCTCATCGAGTATAACAAAGTCCCATGATCGAGTATAAAAAAGTCCCCTCATCGAAAATAACAAAGTCCCCTGATCGAGTATAACAAATTCCCCTGATCGAGCAGAACAAAGTCCCCTTATCGAGTATAACAAAGGCCCCTCATCGAGTTGAACAAAGTCCCATGATCGAGAATAACAAAGTCCCTCATCGAATATAACAAAGTCCCCTGATCGAGTATAACAAAGTCCCCTGATCGAGTATAACAAGGTCCCCTGTTCGAGTATAACATAGTCCCCTGAACGATTATAAGAAAGGCCCTTGATCGAGTATAACAAAGCCCCCTAATTGAGTATAACAAAGTCCCCCTTATCGAGAATAACAATGTCCCCTGATTGAGTATAACAAAGCCCCCTGATCAAGTATAACAAAGGCCCCTGATCGAGTATAACAAAGTTCCCTGGTCGAGTATAACAAAGTCCCCTAATCGAATATAACAAAGTCCCCTGATCGAGTATAACAAAGTCCCCTGATCGAGTATAACAAAGGCCCCTGATCGAGTTTAACAAAGGCCCCTGATCGAGTATAACAAAGTCCTCTTGTTGAGTATAACAAAGACGCCTGAACGAGTATAACAAAGGCCCCTGATCGAGTATAACAAAGGACCCTAAATTTCTATAACAATATCCCCTTATCGAGTATAACAAAGCCCGCTCATCGAGTATAACAAAGTCCCCTGATCGAGGATAACAAAGTCCTTGATCGAGTATAACAAAGTCCCCTGATCGATTATAACAAATTCTCCTGATCGAGTATAACAAAGTCCCCTGATCGAGTATAACAAAGTCTCCTCATCGAGTATAACAAAGTCCCCTGAACGAGTATAACAAAGTACCCTGATCGAGTATAACAAATTCCCTGATCGAGTATAACAAAGTCCCTTGATCAAGTATAACAAAGGCCCTAGATCGAGTATAACAAAGTCCCCTGAACGAGTATAACAAAGGCCCCTGATCGAGTATAACAAAGGACCCTAAAAGGCAATAACAATGTCCCCTGATCGAGTATAACAAAGGCCGCTCATCGAGTATAACAAAGTCCCCTGATCGAGGATAACAAAGTTCTTTGTCGAGTATAACAAAGTCCCCTGATCGAGTATAACAAATTCTCCTGATCGAGTATAACAAAGTCCCCTGATCGAGTATAAATAAAGGCCTCTGATCGAGTATAACAAAGGCCCTCATCGAGTATAACAAGTCCCCTGATCGAGTATAACAAAAGGCCCCTCATCGAGTATAACAAAGTCCCCTGGTCGAGTATAACAAACTCCCCTGGTCGAGTATAACAAAGTCCCCTGATCGAGTATAAGAAAGGCCCCTGATCGAGTATAAGAAAGGCCACTGATCGAGTATAACAAAGTTCCCTGATCGAGTATAACAAAGCCCCCTGATCGAGTATAACAAAGTCCCCTGATCGAGTATAACAAAGTCCCCTAATCGAGTATATCAAAGGCCCCTGATCGAGTTTAACAAAGGCCCCTGATCGAGTATAACAAAGTCCCCTGAACAATTATAACAAAGGCAACCTGATCGAGTATAACAAAGTTCCCTGATCGAGTATAACAAACCCCCCTGATCGAGTATAACAAAGTCCCCTGATCGAGTATAACAAAGTCCACTGATCGAGTATAAAAAAGTCCCCTGAATCAACTATAACATAGGCCCTAGATCGCGTATAACAAAGTCCTCTGGTCGAGTATAACAAAGTCCCCTGAACGAGTATGACAAAGGCCCCTGATCGAGTATAACAAAGGACCCTAAAAGTCTATAACAATGTCCCCTGATCGAGTATAACAAACCCCGTTCATCGAGTATAACAAAGTCCCCTAATCGAGGATAACAAAGTCCTTGATCGAGTATAACAAAGTCCTCTGATCGAGTATAACAAATTCTCCTGATCGAGTATAACAAAGTCCCCTGATCGAGTATAACAATGTCACCTGATCGAGTACAATAAAGTCCCCTCATCGAGTATAACAAAGTCCCCTCATCGAGTATAACAAAGTCCCCTGGTCGAGTATAACAAAGTCCCCTGATCAAGTATAACAAAGGCCCTAGATCGAGTATAACAAAGTCCCCTGGTCGAGTATAACAAAGTCCCCTGAACGAGTATAACAAAGGCCCCTCATCGAGTATAACAAAGGACCCTAAAAGTCTATAACAATGCCCCCTGATCGAGTATAACAAAGCCCGCTCATCGAGTATAACAAAGTCCCCTGATCGAGGATAACAAAGTCCTTGATCGAGTATAACAAATTCCCCTGATCGAGTATAACAAATCCTCCTGATCGAGTATAACAAAGTCCCCTGATCGAGTATAACAAAGGCCTGATCGAGTATAACAGCGTCTCATCGAGTATAACAGAGTCCCTTAATCGAGTATAACAAAGTCCTCGATCGAGTATAACAAAGTCCCCTGATCGAATATAACAAAGTCCCTGATCGAGTATGCCAAAGTTCCCTGATCGAGTATAACAAAGCCCCTTATCGAGTATAACAAAGTCCCTGATCGAGTATAACAAAGTCCCCTGATCGAGTATAACAAAGGCCCCTCATCGAGGTTAACAAAGGCCCCTGATCGAGTATAACAAAGTCCCCTGGTCGAGTATAACAAAATCCCCTGGTCGAGTATAACAAAGTCCCCTAATCGAGTATAACAAAGTCCCTGAACGATTATAACAAAGGCCCCTGATCGAGTATAACAAAGTTCCCTGATCGAGTTTAACAAAGCCCCCTTATCGAGTATAACAAAGTCCCCTGATCGAGTTTAACAAAGTCCCCTGATCGAGTGTAACAAAGTCCCTGATCGAGTATAACAATGGCCCCTGATCGAGTTTAACAAAGGCCCCTGATCGAGTATAACAAAGCCCCCTGATCGAGTATAACAAAGCCCCCTTTATCTTGAATAACAAAGTCCCCTGATCGAGTATAACAAAGCCCCCTGATTAAGTATAACAAAGCCCCCTGATCGAGTATAACAAAGACCCCCTTATCGAGAATAACAAAGTCCCCTGATCGAGTATAACAAAGCCCCATGATCAAGTATAACAAAGGCCCCTGATCTAGTATAACAAAGTCCCCTGGTCGAGTATAACAAAGTCCCCTGATCGAGTATAACAAAGGTCCCTGATCGAGTATAACAAAGTTCCCTGATCGTGTATAACACAGCCCCCTCATCAAGTATAACAAAGTCCCCCTTATCGAGAATAACAAAGTCCCATGATCGAGTATAACAAAGCCCCCTGATCAAGTATAACAAAGGCTCCAAATCGAGTATAACAAAGTCCCAGGTCGAGTATAACAAAGTCCCCTGATCGAGTATAACAAAGGCCCCTGATCGAGTATAACAAAGGCCCCTGATCGAATATTACAAAGTCCCTTGATCGAGTATAACAAAGCCCCCTCATCGAGTAAAACAAAGTCCCCTGATCCAGTATAACAAAGTTCCCTCATCGAGTATAACAAAGCCCCCTCATCGAATATAACAAAGTCCCCTGATCGAGTATAACAAAGTAGCCTGATCAAGTATAACAAAGCCCCTCATAGAGTATAACAAAGTCCTCTGATCGATTATAACAAAGTCCCCTGATCGGGTATAACAAAGGCCCCTGATCGAGTATAACAAAGGCCCCTCATCGAGTATAACAAAGTCCCATGATCGAGTATAAAAAAGTCCCCTCATCGAAACTAACAAAGTCCCCTGATCGAGTAGAACAAAGTCCCCTCATCGAGTATAACAAAGGCCCCTCATCGAGTATAACAAAGTCCCATGATCGAGAATAACAAAGTCCCTCATCGAATATAACAAAATCCCCTGATCGAGTATAACAAAGTCCCCTCATCGAGTATAACAAGGTCCCCTGTTCGAGTATAACATAGTCCCCTGAACGATTATAACAAAGGCCCCTGATCGAGTAAAACAAAGCACCCTAATCGAATATAACAAAAGCGCCTGAACGAGTATAACAAAGTTCCCTGATCGAGTATAACAAAGCCCCCTAATTGAGCATAACAAAGTCCCCTGATCGAGTATAACAAAGCCCCCTGATCAAGTATAACAAAGGTTCCAAATCGAGTATAACAAAGTCCCAGGTCGAGTATAACAAAGTCCCCTGATCGAGTATAACAAAGGCCCCTGATCGAGTATAACAAAGGCCCCTGATCGAATATTACAAAGTCCCTTGATCGAGTATAACAAAGCCCCCTCATCGAGTAAAACAAAGTCCCCTCATCCAGTATAACAAAGTTCCCTGATCGAGTATAACAAAGCCCCCTCATCGAATATAACAAAGTCCCCTGATCGAGTATGACAAAGTAGCCTGATCAAGTATAACAAAGGCCCCTCATCGAGTTTAACAAAGGCCCCTGAACGAGTATAACAAAGTCCCCTGGTCGATTATAACAAAGGCCCCTCATCAAGTTTAACAAAGGCCCGTCATCGAGTATAACAAAGTCCCCTGGTCGAGTATAACAAACTCCCCTGGTCGAGTATAACAAAGTCCCCTGATCGAGTATAACAAAGTCCCCTGAACGATTATAACAAAGGCCCCTGATCAATTATAACAAAGCCCTCTCATCGAGTATAACAAAGTCCCCTCATCGAGTATAATAAAGTTTCCTGATCGAGTATAACAAAGGCCCATGATCGAGTATAACAGAATTTCCCTGATCGAGTATAACAAAGCCCCCTCATCGAGTATAACAAAGTCCCCCTTATCGAGAAAAACTAAGTCCCCAGATCGAGTATAAGAAAGTCCCCTGATCGAGTATAACAAAGTCCCCTGATCGAGTATAAACAAAGTTCCCTGACCGAGTATAACAAAGTCCCTTGATCGAGATAACAAAGATCACTGATCGAGTATAACAAAGTCCCCTTGTCTGAGTATAACAAAGTCTCGTGATCGAGTATAACAAAATCCCTGATCGAGTATAACAAAGTTCCCTGATCGAGTTAACAAAGTCCCCTAATCGAGTATAACAAAGTCCCCTGATCGAGTATAACAAAGGCCCCTCATCGCGTTTAACAAAGGCCCTTCATCGAGTATAACAAAGTCCCCTGGTCGATTATAACAAACTCCCCTGGTCGAGTATAACAAAGTCCCTGATCGAGTATAACAAAGGCCCTGATCGAGTATAACAGGGTTCCCTGATCGAGTATAACAAAGCCCCCTAATTGAGTATAACAAAGTCCCCCTTATCGAGAATAACAATGTTCCCTGATCGAGTATAACAAAGCCCCCTGATCAAGTATAACAAAGGCCCCTGATCGAGTATAACAAAGTCCCCTGGTCGAGTATAACAAAGTCCCCTGATCGAGTATAACAAAGGCCCCCTTATCGAGAATAACTAAGTCTCCTAATCGAGTATAACAAAGCCCCCTGATCAAGTATAACAAAGGCTCCAGATCGAGTATAACAAAGTCCCCTGGTCGAGTATTACAAAGTCCCCTGAACGATTATAACAAAGGCCCCTGATCGAGTATAACAAAGTTCCCTGATCGAGTATAACAAAGCCCCCTGATCGAGTATAACAAAGTCCCCTGATCGAGTATAACAAAGTCCCCTGATCGAGTATAACAAAGCCCCTGATCAAGTATAACAAAGGCTCCAGATCGAGTATAACAATGTCCCCTGGTCGAGTATAACAAAGTCCCCTGAACGAATATAACAAAGGCCCCGGATCGAGTATAACAAAGTTCCCTCATCGAGTATAACAAAGCCCCCTGATCGAGTATAACAAAGTCCCCTGATCGAGTATAACAATGTTCCCAGGTCGAGTATAGAAAAGTCCCCTGATCAAATATAACAAAGGCCCTAGATCGAGTATAACAAAGTCCCTTGGTCGAGTATAACAAAGTCCCCTGAACGAGTATAACAAAGACCCCTGATCGAGTATAACAAAGTCCCCTGATCGAGTATAACAAAGTCCCCTCATCGAGTATAACAAAGTCCCCTTATCGAGAATAACAAAGTCCCCTGATCAGAGTATACCAAAAGTCCCCTGATCGGAGTATAACAAAAAAGTCCCTGATTCAGTATAACAAAAGATCCTGATCAAGTATAACAAAAGGCTAGATCGGGGTATAACAAAAGTCCCTGAACAGAGTATAAAAAGGCCCATATGATCGAGTATAACAAAAAAGGACCCTAAAAGGCAATAACAATGTCCCTGATCAGTATAACAAATTCTCTGATCGAAATTATAACAAAGAATCCCCTGATCGAGAGTATAACAAGGCCCATGATAGAGTATAACAAAATTTCCTGATCGAGTATAACAAACCCCTCATCGAGTATAATAAAGCCCTCTTATCGGGGAATAACTAGAGTCCCTCATCAGTATAACAAAGACGCCTGAACGAGTATAACAAAGGCCCCTGATCGAGTATAACAAAGTTCCCTGATCGAGTATAACAAAGCCCCTTGATCGAGTATAACAAAGCTCCCTGATCGAGTATAACAATGTTCCCAGGTCGAGTATAGAAAAGTCCCCTGATCAAATATAACAAAGGCCCTAGATCGAGTATAACAAAGTCCCCTGGTCGAGTATAACAAAGTCCCCTGAACTAGTATAAAAAAGGCCCCTGATCGAGTATAACAAAGGACCCGAAAAGTCTATAACAATGTCCCCTGATCGAGTATAACAAAGCCCGCTCATCGAGTATAAAAAAGTCCCCTGATCGAGGATAACAAAGTCCTTGATCGAGTATAACAAAGTCCCCTGATCGAGTATAACAAATTCTCCTGATCGAGTATAACAAAGTCCCCTGATCGAGTATAACAAAGTCTCCTCATCGAGTATAACAAAGTCCCCTGATCGAGTATAACAAAGTCCCCTGATCGAGTAAAACAAAGTCCCCTGGTCGAGTATAACAAAGTCCCCTGATCAAGTATAACAACGGCCCTAGATCGAGTATAACAAAGTCCCCTGAACGAGTTTAAAAAAGGCCCCTGATCGAGTATAACAAAGGACCCTAAAAGGCAATAACAATGTCCCCTGATCGAGTATAACAAAGCCCGCTCATCGAGTATAACAAAGTCCCCTGATCGAGGATAACAATGTCCTTGATCGAGTATAACAAAGTCCCTTGATCGAGTATAACTAATACTCCTGATCGAGTATAACAAAGTCCCCTGATCGAGTATAACAAAGGCCCATGATAGAGTATAACAAAATTTCCCTGATCGAGTATAACAAAACCCCCTCATCGAGTATAACAAAGCCCTCTTATCAAGAATAACTAAGTCCCCTGATCGAGTATAACAAAGCCCCCTGATCAAGTATAACAAAGGCTCCAGATCGAGTATAACAAAGTCCCCTGGTCGAGTATTACAAAGTCCCCTGAACGATTATAACAAAGG
>NW_024754274.1:0-8645 GCF_018991925.1 Homarus americanus | reverse complement strand
ACCTGAAGGATGGAGCACACCTGCATTGCCCCAAGCTACTGTCCTGGCCACTTGGCCACACACCTGCCCAACCGCATCCAGCCCATACGAGCACGAACTGACTGCTACAAGAACAGCCCAGTCCCAACCTTTGTAAAAATCATCAACACCAAATTATTATATATCATATTTGTATCACTTATGTTACTTGTACATCATTTGTAAATCAAGAGAACCATTCCCCAATTATGTAATTGTATATTTTCAGCCTTCTGGCTGCCATGCTCTTTCAATAAACCGTTAATTATTATTATTATTTTTATTATTAATAGCCTGTGACCTGGTGAAATATAACGGATCCATATCTACTTGTACTAAGCATTTCATCTTTTTCTCTATTCAGTAATAATTGTAACTATCAAGAACTAGTGTAAGTTGACCTGCAATTTCTCTGATTCTGGAATGTGTCGTTGTCGTATAGAATTAAATTGTATTGAAACAGTTTATTTAACCAGAAAAACATAGATACAGAGTGGATAATAATAACAATATTAACATGGCTGAGCCAGTTGAGAACCTGAGTTCTCCTGTAGGCACCTGATATATACTATACATAAATCTCAAGGAAGTATTATATAGCATTTAGTAACATCTGGAATAGTACAATAGCATGGTGGTAATAAGAACATCACAGAATGTTACCACAGTTATCACTTCAATATTTATTAATTTTATTAATTTATTATAAGTATTATACATAAATTACAGTGGAATTGAAAAACATAAATATAATGGGGAAGCAGAACAACTTGGGTTGTACAGTATTAAGGTTGAACAAGAGGACAGAGCTGTCAGGATTATGTCTAGTTGGAAATATATTTATTGCAATGGTAATTTCTTGTCTATTTACATGATAATTTCCGATAACACGGTTTTGATGGTGACATTTGTTGGTGTCAGAGTCCTCCACTCGACGCTGGAAACATCAAATTGTGCCGCCATTACGCTGTGTCTGTATTTATCTAAAAGAGAGAGGAATTAAATTTGGTTTATACAATTTACTCACGCCAGTAACAGACAAAGACTAACTCGCCTGACAAACCTGGGACCTGACCTGAGATTGGACTTAGTTTAGCCAGAAAATTGTGTAATATAAAATATTTTGCGTTTAAATCGGTTGTTTTGGTCTATAATTTTAAAATTGGTTTTATTATTTGTTCAAATGATCTGAAAACATCTTAGCTAGAATACGTGACCCCCGAAAACATAATGTTTGGCACCATAAACATCTTCCTAGTTAGAATAATTCCTCAGATATTGAATTTCGATGGAAATTAGCCCGTTTGGGAAGATGGCGTCATTTGCTAATCACACGCACGCACACACACACACACACACACACACACACACACACACACACACACACACTTCAGACAATGTCACGGCGGTGTTTGCTGACCTCCAGACCCCGAAGAAAAGTTTTAGCCATGCAGACAAATTTTACCCTGCCGACCCTCACCCTAGTTGACCATCGCTGCCACCTACACACACCACCACCTACACATTACGACCATTACCTACACACCACCTACACACCACCACCACCTACACACCACCTACACACCACCACCACCTACACACCACCATCTACACATCTTCCTTCCTCCCTTCCTTCCTTCCTTCCTTCCTTCCTTCCTTAGCTCCACGCATTTCTTCCCGATCTGACCTCAAACATACAAGAGCTAACCCCTGACCTGACCAAACCAAGTTACGATTGTAAACTTCATCTTGATTTGATCAGTAAACACAAAGTTAACCAGAAACAAGTTATAAAAGACTTCACTTATAACCACGTCACTCTAGGTTAGGTTAGGTTAGGTTTTTTGTAGTGATGGTTCTTTCCAGTAAATCCGGCCTGGAATTTTAGGATTTTCTTACACAGGTCAAAATTTAAGGATTTTATTTGTTGTAAGGTTTTATGTCTATAGATTAGTCAGCCAGCTTACCAGTTCGCCTGCCAGTTAGAGAGCCAGCCAACCAGTCAGCCAGTCAGCCAGTTTCCTCCCTCCCTCATCTTCCTATTGTTGTCTCAGTTTATATGTCATTAAGTTCATTGAGTGTGAGCAAATCTCTCTCTCTCTCTCTCTCTCTCTCTCTCTCTCTCTGCATCTGCTTTGTTTCTGTCTGTTTGTCTCTCAAGTGTTTTGTTTACCTCGTGTGGGTCATCAGCGGCCTCTGTGGTGCCAAATATCTCCTCACTTAACACGATTGACGTTAGCCTTCAGACCCTCTGTGTGTGTGTGTGTGTGTGTGTGTGTGTGACAAAACAAACCCACTCACACAACCAAACACTCTTTAAGTCTTCGTCCAAACACAAAAAAACACAAAATTTCTATAAGGTAAATAAAACACCATAGCCTTAAGTATAACACACACACACACACACACACACATACACACACACACACACACACACACACACACACACACAGTGGCAGAGTGTATGTCTTATATTCTCAACACTTTATTTACACTTAGAATATTATTAAAGAAAAAATGAGAAAGATATATTAGTGGTGGTGGTTAGTGTTAATAGTCTACTAGTGATGATAGTCTGGGAGATAGTCTACTAGCGGAGATAGTCTGGGAGATAGTCTACTAGCGGAGATAGTCTGGGAGATAGTCTACTAGCGGAGATAGTCTGGGAGATAGTCTACTAGCGGAGATAGTCTGGGAGATAGTCTACTAGCGGAGATAGTCTATTAGTGGAGATAGTCTGGGAGATAGTCTACTAGTGGAGATAGTCTGGGAGATAGTCTACTAGTGGAGATAGTCTGGGAGATAGTCTGCTAGCGGAGATAGTCTGGGAGATAGTCTACTAGTGGAGATAGTCTGGGAGATAGTCTACTAGTGATGATAGTCTGGGAGATAGTCTACTAACGGAGATAGTCTGGGAGATAGTCTACTAGCGGAGATAGTCTGGGAGATAGTCTACTAGCGGAGATAGTCTGGGAGATAGTCTGCTAGCGGAGATAGTCTGGGAGATAGTCTACTAGTGGAGATAGTCTGGGAGATAGTCTACTAGCGGAGATAGTCTATTAGTGGAGATAGTCTATTAGTGGAGATAGTCTATTAGTGGAGATAGTCTATTAGTGGAGATAGTCTACTAGTAGAGATAGTCTATTAGTGGAGATAGTCTACTAGTGGAGATAGTCTATTAGTGGAGATAGTCTACTCGTGGAGATAGTCTATTAGTGGAGATAGTCTACTAGTGGAGATAGTCTATTAGTGGAGATAGTCTACTAGTGGAGATAGTCTATTAGTGGAGATAGTCTACTAGTGGAGATAGTCTATTAGTGGAGATAGTCTACTCGTGGAGATAGTCTATTACACTGTCAGTTATCAAGCTGTGAAAAGGAAATTATTAACGTATTGATAATTAAAGGTGTGAAAATGAATGAATATCCAGTCAGCCTCTCCAGTTGGTTAATTGGCCAATCAATCATCCGGACAAAGGTATGCTAACGATCACTTAATTAACCTGTACCACGTCAGTCAACCAGTCAACCAGTTAAATAAACAATTACCATGGATCAATTAACATGTCAAGCCCAATCATTAGTGAGTTAGATATATCTTCCAGTCAGTCAGTTATAGTCACTCTTTTGTTGACCTTTTTTTTATAATTAACTGGTCGTCATTGTTGTTAGTACAGTCAGGTCGTATTAACGTAGTAGTGAGATAGGTCGTGAGTAGTGTTTCAGGGAAGGTCGTGTATTTTGAAGGGTCGTAGTTAGCGTTGGGGTGTAAGTTATATAGAATACTCAGGCGGATTGAGACAGGGAAAGAGACAGAGAAAGGCACAGAGATAGACAGAGAGAGGCAAAGACCAACCGAGACAGAGAAAGACAGATAGGCAGACAGAGGTAAACAGACAGACAGACAGAGAAACAGAGAGACAGAGGCAAACAGACAAACATTTAGACAGATATAGAGATGCCCCACCTATGCTACAGAAACATAATAATGACCCCAGATAAGGGGAGACTCCTCAAAACTATTCTAAGGTGGACGTGACTGACAAGGAGACCTAAACAAGACCTAAACAAGACCAAAACAAAACCAAAACAAGACCCAAACAAGACCAGACGACTTAGGCGATGACCACAGACGAGATGGAACGACTTGAGGTGATAGGAGGTGGTCCGGGCAAGGTGGTGAGAGGTGGCCCGAGGGAGGTGGTGAGAGGTGGCCAAGGGGTGGTGGTAGGAGGTGGCCCGAGGGAGGTGGTGAGAGGTGGCCAAGGGGTGGTGGTAGGAGGTGGCCAAGGGGTGGTGGTGGTAGGAGGTGGCTTGAGGGAGGTGGCTGAAATTGGCCCGGTGAGAGGTGGCTGAAGGAGGCCAGTGGGAGGTAATGGAAGTACAGGCCCAATGAGACAACTTGAAGGTAGAGGCATTTGTCAGGTCTGGTAAGGGTGTCTACAGATCTGACGTCCCGGGTGAGTGAGTGAGTGAGTGCGATTGAGTGATTGAGTGTGAGTGTCATGATAATGGAAAGTAATCACTCTAAATAATAATAATAATAATAATAATAATAATAATAATAATAAGGTTCCGGAGTATTTTTCAAGAATTTTTTGGGGCGTAGATCTTTATAATGTGATGGCTCTATGCTCGTATGTGAGTATCAAAGGCGGAAAAAACCCTCAAGATATGAAGTGCTCTCGTGTTCCTTTGAGGAGTAATTTAAAATTCTTCAAAGTAACTGACACAAACTTTAGTCGACATGCAGAAAAAATCCCCCCCCTTTTTTTTTAACTATTTTTACTTTTTATTCACAAGTAAATTCATCTTTAAGAAAACTGTAACCTCGGAATATTACAGTGAGAAGTTACTGTACCTTGTAATTTAGTCGTGGTATACCTGTGATTTGTCTTCATTATAACAGGTGACTGCAGTAGGCCCGTGTACCTTACTATAATGTGGTTTATAAGTACTCCTGTAATTAAAATAACTGAAGTGTTTTAAGCATGTACTCTTGAGTCCAACCCAGTCCATGCATTAACTCAGGTCCTTAAGCACGTACTCTTTAAGTATTTTCAAGAACCAGTGACCTTGGTGTTGGTATCACGTCCCAAGAGAAGACGAATTTCATTTTAACTTTAGTCTCAGTGGGTCAACGGTCAGAGTTATTAGTGTATACCTGGCCGAGGGGTCAACAGTGAACAGCTGGGTATTTTTTTTCCATTCAGTGTCCTTGACCTCGATTCGTTTCTATATAATTTAAATCGATAAAATATGAGTAAATTGGAGGGTGGAGAGAGGTAAGGTTAGGTAGGGTTGGGACACACAATCACTAGTCACGACATAGATGAAGTGAGATGGAGGAGGCCAGAGTGGAGAGCCGTGTTAGACAGCAGGAGGATGACAGGTTGAGAGGGACAATTTCCGTCAACAATGGGTGTTAAGGGGAGGGGAGAGACCTGTCACCTTTCTCCTTACTGTCACCTGTCATGTTGTAGTGAACTGGTGAAGGGGGAGGGGAGGGGAGGGGGGTGGAGCACTCATGTAACTCCTCCTCACATTATTTCCTCAACCACAGCGGCTCTCAAAGTGGTGGGATAATCAAGGGGCCTCAGATTTCAGGAAAAATTCAATCAAGCAGACTATGATTTTTTTTTTCACAATACAATACCTCAGGGGCGCACGTTACCGGTAGCTGCAGGTGTATTTTACTTCTTCATGTTACTTATAATAGGTTAATTAGTAGATGATAAACAAGTAGATGTGATAGTCAGTCAAAAGGTATAGGAGGGGATCGGGAGTCTGGTAGCCTGTCAGATGTCCTAGGTGGAGTATCTGACAAAGGATAATAAGACTATCAAGTGTCTGGTTAAAACTGTCTGCTGCAGCTTTATCAAATAGAGTAAGTGTCCATGGCCAGACACCAATAACTACACATTATTACCTTTAACAAACACTGGTGAGATGGAAACGACTGTAGGTATCTTATGTACAGCTGCCGGACACTGCTGGACTACTCCCCCAATAAGAACTTAGTAGCAGCTCCATACAAGGTTCCTTACTTGGTAACTTGAAGGAAAGGCCACACACAGTCGTTGAGGAGCTGAATCTGTTATGTACCCCGAACAGTGTGCGCTTTGTTACGATGATACACGAAATTGAGTGAAGTATTTTTTCGAACAACACAGTCCAGTCTAGAATGGTTGATATCTCTCATGATTTGAAGAGTCAATTTGTACAAGAGATGAAAGGAGCTATTTTCTTCTTCTTCTTACGATACAACTTGATGAAACATCTCATACCCAGTTGTTGTCTTGATGTTGATATATTTTGATTGGCAGTATAAAAGAGAAATTCGTCTGTATCAGAATTTTAAGACCTCGGCCGATGTGATGGATATTATGTCTCCATATATTAAGAGTGTAGTTTGAGTAATCTTGTTAGCGTCACAACCGATGCACCTCCAGCCTGGCTTGGTTCAAAATCTGGTTTACAAACTCGTGTCAAAGAAAAAGCACCAAACGCCACCGGTGTTCACTGTTTCATTCATCGTCGAGTTGAAATATTTGTTAAACCATATTGTCAAACTTGTCAACTGTGTGCCGACATGGTCTTCATGCATAAAACACTGTTCTTGCCCACACAGAAGTAAAGTGGCTGTTTGGTGGAAAGTTTCTCACAATTCTCAACCAAGTGAAGAATTTCCTCGAAATACAAGAGAAAATGGATTTGCTGGCTACATTTAATACTGAAGTACGACTGTCGTATATTGTGGACCTTCTTCAGGTGTTCTGTGAGCTCCACATGATACAAGGGAAAGATTCAAGCATGATTACTCATACGAATTATTATCTTAGCTTTCCTTGCCAAACTATAACTCTTCAGAAATAGCAGTGGAACACGGGAATCTTGTGATGATCCCGAATTTCAAGGAGGTACAGCTAGAATCCTTGGAACTAATTAATGATTTGTCAGCCAAAGATACCTTCAAGAAGAAAAAAAATTAACAGTTCTGATGTAATTCGGTGATTGTGTATCAAAAAACAAGTGACATAACCTTTCGTGTCTTGTTGACTTTCGGATCTACACGCCTCTGTGAGTGTTTCTCTGCGTTAGTTGAAGAGTTGCAACAAGTTGGCAGTGTAAGACGATTTCTCATGTACTCTGACAAAGACGGTGCCACGTTTTAAGTGCATTATAGCTCAGATAAAAATTGAGGAACATCTACCACGCACACACACCACCAGGCCTCCTCATACACCTACCATGTTCGCTCGACCGGCCGATAGTCACACGATGCTCTGTTGGATGTTCACTACAGTTGGATATTGACAAAAGCTAAATTAGATTCTCTGTTTGGGATTTTAATAGGTCTTTTTGGTGTTTGTTTTATTACATTGGAGTCGTGTGTTGTTAGTGTGTTGTCAGTGTTGTTAGTGTGTTGTTAGTGTGTTGTCAGTGTTGTTAGTGTGTTGTCAGTGTTGTTAGTGTGTTGTCAGTGTTGTTAGTGTGTTGTCAGTGTTGCTAGTGTGTTGTCAGTGTTGTTAGTGTGTTGTCAGTGTTGTTAGTGTGTTGTCAGTGTTGTTAGTGTGTTGTCAGTGTTGTTAGTGTGTTGTCAGTGTTGTTAGTGTGTTGTTGGTGTTGTTAGTGTGTTGTCAGTGTTGTTAGTGTAGTTGTCAGTGTTTAGTGTGTTGTCAGTGTTGTTAGTGTGTTGCAGTGTTGTTAGTGTGTTGTTAGTGTTGTTAGTGTGTTGTTTTGTTAGTGTGTTGTCAGTGTTGTTAGTGTTGTTAGTGTGTTGTCAGTGTTGTTAGGTGTGTTGTCAGTGTTGTTAGTGTGTTGTCGTGTTGTTAGTGTGTTGTCATGTTGTTAGTGTGTTGTCAGTGTTGTTAGTGTGTTGTCAGTGTTGTTAGTGTGTTGTCAGTGTTGTTAGTTGTCAGTGTTGTTAGTGTGTTGTTAGTGTGTTGTCAGTGTTGTTAGTGTGTTGTCAGTGTTGTTAGTGTGTTGTCAGTGTTGTTAGTGTGTTGTCAGTGTTGTTAGTGTGTTGTTAGTGTTGTTAGTGTGTTGTCAGTGTTGTTAGTGTGTTGTCAGTGTTGTTAGTGTGTTGTTAGTGTTGTTAGTGTGTAGTTCAGTGTTGTTAGTGTGTTGTCAGTGTTGCAGTGTTGTTAGTGTGTTGTCAGTGTTGTTAGTGTGTTGTCAGTGTTGTTAGTGTGTTGTCAGTGTTGTTAGTGTGTTGTCAGTGTTGTTAGTGTGTTGTCAGTGTTGTTAGTGTGTTGTCAGTGTTGTTAGTGTGTTGTCAGTGTTGTTAGTGTGTTGTCAGTGTTGTTAGTGTGTTGTTAGTGTGTTGTTAGTGTGTTGTCAGTGTTGTTAGTGTGTTGTCAGTGTTGTTAGTGTGTTGTCAGTGTTGTTAGTGTGTTGTCAGTGTTGTTAGTGTGTTGTCAGTGTTGTTAGTGTGTTGTCAGTGTTGTTAGTGTGTTGTCAACTTGGGATATATTATGTTTACACTCTTAATTTTTGGTTTACATGAGATATATATTGTTTACACCTTTGAATATGTTGTTTAAAGCTATTGTTTTGTTTACACCCTTGAGTGTGTTGTTTAAGTAAGCTATTTCTTTGTTTACACCCTTGAGTTTGTTGTTTATG